>NC_029792.2:118114472-118132673 GCF_000816755.2 Arachis ipaensis
CTCTGTTTTGGTTTTATATATCTTGTTTAGATACTTTTATCTCCATTAAATAATACAAACTGTGATGACTCCTTCTAGAGGGGGATTTTGGAGATTAGATTTCTGTATTTGTGTCCCTTTGGATTTCCTTTGGGGTTTCCCTTATTTTATTATATGTATATATTGCTATGCTCGAACCGGTTATCTTCGCCGCCGGATTTTGAGTCTTGATATTCCTGTTTTTGATACTCTTTATATATATGATCTTGCGTTAGCTTATCCTTTGCTCGTTGTGTTAGTGATCGGAGTGTTGCGCTTTCGAGTTGCGGTTTTTGTTTACCCCTTTTTTCTACAAGGCTCCTAGTTATAATCAATCATTCATACTACTATACGTACTAAATTTTTGTTTTAGAGGTCGTAATACCTTGCCATCTCTGAATTATGACTTAAGCATAAGTCTCTGTATGGTAGGGTGTTACAATTGTGGCCGCCATTTTGCCCTCTGTGAAAAACTCATTGTGACGACCACTGTATGGCGGCAAGGAAGAAATCCACCACGCCATTGTTATGACGCCGCCATAACCACATTTTTAAAACAATGCTTCATATAAATTTTAGTTAACACCAATATGACCTAATCACTAACCTTGTTTGTAGTACTTCGTTGCTGAATCATCAAATCAGTGTGCCAATAGGGTTTTAAAATCCACCAATATCGCTTGTAGAATCTCATTCACTGTTGGGCAAAACAATCAAACTCAAATCACATTTAAAGTAAAAATATATCTTAGTGCATTCTATGCAGTAATTCAAAACTTTGAACTATAATAAAACCGAGTTGGAAAATGGGAAAAATAGTAGTCAATTCGAACTATATCTCATTAGGTTTTATTCAAATATCTTTTTAAATAGTTCTGATACTAATATAAAAAATATATATTAATTAATTTACTTCACATAAATTTTAATTAAACTAATCACTAACCTTGTTTGTATTTCACTGCCACTGAATCATCAAATTAGTATGTCAAAAGGGTTTTAAAATCAACCATTTTTGTTTCTGTAATTTTATTCGTTATTGGGTAAAAGAATCAAACTCAAATCACGTTTAAATTCAAAATATATCTTAGCACATTCTATGAAGTTATTCAAAACTTTGTTACTATAATAAAACTGTCTTAGGAAACGAGAAAAATAGTAGTCAATTCGAACTATTTCTCATTTATTTTGACTCGAATATCTTTTTAAATAGATCTGATACTAGTATAAAAAGTATATTGATTAGTTCAATTCATATCATAGTTTTTATTGCGGATGGCTGCTCATGGTGGTAATCCAAAAATCCGCTAGAAAATTATGGCGGATAGCATTTTGAAAAATGGTAAAAATTACGGATTACCTAAAAAATATATGTATATGTACAAAAAAACATGCAAAAATTTTTCGAAGGTAATAAATTATAAAATCTAATCAATTTAAGTAACTTTCTACTCAATAGTGTATCTAATTAATTAAGCAAATGTAACAGCAAACTAAACAAATAAACATAACATCAAGTTATAATACAACATAGAATATAAAAGGCAGGGGCAGGGATATTAGAGTCAGAGGCTTGTCTTGAACCTATATAAATTGGAAAAAATATTGGAAATATAGAGGTTTATAACATAATTTTTAGCATCAAACCTATGTAAATAAAAGGAGAAACGGGAAAGAAAAAATGGTAGGAAGACCAGAAGTCTAGAACAGAAAGTAAGTTACAAAGCACAGATATTGAATCTGTGGCTTGTAGCAGCAGTGAGCAGCGAGGGTGACGAGTGGCAGCGAGCAGTGTGTTTGCAACGACGTCGCCAGAAAGCAGAAAGAATGGGGGAAAGGAAAGAAGGAAGAACTGGAGCTAGACGGTGTTGCTTGGTGCGCCGCCGGTAGTTCTTCTGGCAACAAAGTAGTCGAGTGCAGAGAGGAGAGATATAAGAGAGTTTTTGGACTGTCAGAGAGGAACAAGCAGTTTTTTGAAGAAAGGAGGCTGAGGAAGGCAAGTTATATCATTTTAGGGGTTCCTAAACGACCATAATAACACTCAATTTTTTAAGAAATACAGAAAACCTAAAATTTTTGCCATTTCTATTGCGGTCCGCCAAGGCACCACCACAATTACGGCTGCCATTATGCTCTCTGTGATAAAATCATTGCGGCGACCACTGTATGATGGCAAGAAAGAAATCTGCCACGTCATAACTTTATGGCGCCGCTATAACTGCTTTTTAAAACACTGCTTCATATAAATTATTGTTAACACCAATATGGCCTATTCACTAACCTTGTTTGTAGTACTTTGCCGCTGAATCATCAAATCAGTGTGCCAACAGGATTTTAAAATCCACCAATATCGCCCGTAGAATTTCATTCACTATTGGGCAAAAAAATCAAACTCAAATCACGTTTAAAGTCAAAATATATCTTAGTCCATTCTATGCAGTTATTCAAAATAATGAACTATAATAAATCCAAGTTTAAAAAAGGGAAAAATAGTAATCAATTCGAACTACATCTCATTAGATTTTATTCGAATATCTTTTTAAATAGCTCTGATACTAATATAAAAAAATATATTAATTAATTTAATTCACATAAATTTTATTAACCTAATCTTTAACCTTGTTTGTATTTCTCTGCCACTGAATTATCAAATTAGTATGCTAAAAGGGTTTTAAAATCAACCATTTTGTCTCTGGAATTTCATTCACTGTTGGACAAAATAATCAAACATCAAATCACGTTTAAAGTCAAAATATATCTTAGTACATTCTATGAAGTTATTCAGAACTTTGTTACTATAATAAAACTGTCTTAGGAAACGAGAAAAATAGTAGTCAATTCGAACTATATCTCATTTTTTTTACTCAAATATCTTTTTAAATAGATCTAATACTAATATAAAAATTATATTACTTAGTTCACTTTATATCATAATTTTTTTATTGCGGATGGCTGCTCATGCCGGTAAGACAAAAATCTGCCATAAAATTATGGTGGATGGCATTTCGAAAAACGGCGAAAATGACGCATTACCTAAAAAATATATGTATATGTACAAAAAAATATGCAAAAATTTTTCGAAGGTAGTGAATTATAAAATCTAATCAATTTCAGCAACTTTCCACTCATTAGTGCATCTAATTAATTAAGCAAATGTACTAGCAAACTAAACAAATAAACATAACATCAAGCTATAATACACCATAGAATATAAAAGGGAGGGGCAGGAATAATAGAGTCAGAGGCTTGTCTTGAACCTATATAAATTGGAAAAAATATTGGAAATATAGAGGTTTATAACATAATTTTTAGCACCAAACCTATGTAAATAAAAGGGGAAACAGGAAAGTAAAAATGATAGGAAGACCAGAAGTCCATAACAGAAACTAAGTTACAATGCACAGAGAGAGAATCTATGGCTTGTAACAGCAACGAGCAGCGAGGGTGACGAGCGGCAGCTAACAGTGTGTTTACAACGGCTTCATCAGAACGCAGAAAGAATGGGGGAAAGGGAAAAAGGAAGAACTAGAGCTACACGGTATTGCTTGGTGCGCCACCAATAGCAGAGTAGTCAAGAGCAGAGAGAAGAGATAGTAGAGAGTTTTTGGACCGTCAGAGAGGAACAAGCAGTTTTTTGAAGAAAGGAGGTTGAGGAAGGCAAGTTGTATCATTTTAAGAATTTCTAAACGACCATAATAACACTCAACTTTTTTAAAAATCCAAAAAACCAAACATTTTTGCCATTTCTGTTGCGGTCCGCCAAGGCACCACTGCAATTGCGGCCGCCATTTCGCTCTCTGTGAAAAACTCATTACGGCAACAACTGTATGGCGGCAAGAAAGAAATCCGCCACGCCATAACGTTATGGCGCCGCTATAACCGCTTTTTTAAAATACTGCTTCATATAAATTTTAGTTAACACTAATACGATCTAATCACTAACCTTGTTTGTAGTACTTTGCTACTGAATCATCAAATCAGTGTGTCAACAGGGTTTTAAAATCCACCAATTTCGCCTGTTGAATTTCATTCACTATTGGGCAAAAAATCAAACTCAAATCACGTTTAAAGTCAAAATATATCTTAGTCCATTCTATGGAGTTATTCAAAACTATGAACTATAATAAAACCAAGTTTGAAAAAGGAAAAAATAGTAGTCAATTCAAACTACGTCTCATTAGGTTTTATTCGAATATCTTTTTAAATAGCTCTGATACCAATATAAAAAAATATATTAATTAATTTACTTCACATAAATTTTATTTAACACCAATATAACCAAATCATTAACCTTATTTGTATTTCACTGCCACTGAATCATCAAATTAGTATGCCAAAAGGGTTTTAAAATCAATCATTTTTGTCTCTAGAATTTCATTCACTATTGGGGCAAAATATAAATTAAAATCACGTTTAAAGTCAAAATATATCTTAGCATATTCTATGAAGTTATTCAAAACTTTGTTACTATAATAAAATTGTCTTAGGAAACGAGAACAATAGTAGTCAATTCGAACTATATCTCGTTTTTTTACTCGAATATCTTTTAAAATAGATCTGATACTAATATAAAAAGTATATTAATTAGTTCACTTCATATCATAGGTTTTTATTGCGGATGGCTACTCATGGCGGTAGGCCAAAACTCTGCCATAAAATTACGGCGGATGGAATTTCAAAAAATGGCAAAAATGACGGATTACCTAAAAAATGTATGTATATGTACAAAAAAACATGCAAAAATTTTTCGAAGGTACTAAATTATAAAATTTAATCAATTTCAGCAACTTTCCACTCATTAGTGCTTCTAATTAATTAAGCAAATGTAGTAGCAAACTAAACAAATAAACATAACATCAAGTTATAATATACCATAGAATATAAAAGGAAGGGACAAGGACATTAGAGTCAGAGGCTTGTCTTGAACCTATATAAATTGGAAAAAATATTGGAAATATAGAGGTTTATAACATAATTTTTAGCACCAAACCTATGTAAATAAAAAGAAAAATAGGAAAGTAAAAATGGTAGGAAGACCATAAGTCTGGAATAGAAACTAAGTTACAAAGCACACAGAGAGAATTTGTGGCTTGTAGCAGCAGCGAACAGCGAGGGTGACGAGCGGCAGCGAGCAGTGTGTTTGCAACGGCTTTGTCAGAATGCAAAAAGAACGGGAGAAAGGGAAGAAGGAAGAGCTGGAGCTAGACGGTGTTGCTTGGTGTGCTGCCGGTAGTTCTTCTGGCAGCAGAGTAGCCAAGAGCAGAGAGGACAGATAGAAGAGAGGTTTTGGACCGTTAGAGAGGAACAAGCAGTTTTTTGGAGAAAGGAGACTGAGGAAGGCAAGTTGTTTCATTTTAGGGGTTTCTAAACGACCATAATAACACTCAACTTTTTAAAAAATCTAAAAAACCCAAAATTTCTGCCATTTCTATTGTGGTCCACCATGGCACCACCACTATTGCGGCCGCCAATTCGCTCTCTGTGAAAAACTCATCGGGGCGGCCACTGTATGGAGGCAAGAAAGAAATCTGCCGCGCCATAACGTTATGGCGCTGCTATAACCACTTTTTTAAGACACTACTTCATATAAATTTTAGTTAACACCAATATGACCTAATCACTAACCTTGTTTGTAGTACTTTGCCGCTGAATCATCAAATCAGTGTGCCAACATGATTTTAAAATCCACCAATATCTTCCGTAGAATGTCATTCACTGTTGGACAAAAAAATCAAACTCAAATAACATTTAAAGTCAAAATATATCTTAGTCCATTCTATGCAATTATTCAAAACTATGAACTATAATAAAACCAAGTTTGAAAAAGGAAAAAATAGTAGTCAATTCGAACTACATCTCATTAGGTTTTATTCGAATATCTTTTTAAATAGCTTTGATACTAATAAAAAATATATTAATTAATTTACTTCACATAAATTTTATTTAACACCAATATAATCTAATCATTAACCTTGTTTGTATTTCACTGCCACTGAATCATCAAATTAGTATGCCAAAAGGGTTTTAAAATCAACCATTTTCGTCTCTGAAATTTCATTCACTGTTGGGCAAAAAAATCAAACTCATATCACGTTTAAAGTCAAAATATATCTTAGCACATTCTATGAAGTTATTCAAAACTTTGTTACTATAATAAAACTGTCTAAGGAAACGAGAAAAATAGTAGTCAATTCGAATTATATCTCATTTTTTTACTCGAATATCTTTTTGAACATCCGCCATAAAATTATGGCGGATGGCATTTTGAAAAATGGAAAAAATGATAGATTTACCTAAAAAATATATGTATATGTACAAAAAAAAAAACATGCAAAATTTTTTCGAAGGTAATAAATTATAAAATCTAATCAATTTAAGTAACTTTCTACTCACTAGTGCATCTAACTAATTAAGCAAATGTAGTAGCAAACTAAACAAATAAACATGACAGCATGTCATAATACACCATAGAATATAGAAGGCAGGGGCAGGGATATTAGAGTCAGAGGGTTGTCTTGAACCTATATAAATTGGAAAAAATATTGGAAAGATAGAGGTTTATAATATAATTTTTAGCACCAAACCTATTTAAATAAAAGGAGAAACAGGAAAGTAAAAATGGTACGAAGACCAAAAGTCTGAAACAGAAACTAAGTTACAAATCACAGAGAGATAATATGTGGCTTGTAGCAGTAGTGAGCAGTAGGTTAGCAACGGCTTCGCCAAAACGCAAAAAAGAATGGGAGAAAGGGAAGAATGAAGAATTGGAGCTAGACGATGTTGCTTGGTGCGCCACCAGTAGTTCTTCTGGCAACAGAGTCGTTAAGAGCAAAGAGGAGAGATAGAAGAGAATTTTGGAACCGTCAGAGAGGATCAAGCAGTTTTCTGAAGAAGAGATAAAAGAGAGTTTTTGAATCGTCAGAGATGAAATCCGCCATGCCATAACATTATAGTTCCGTGATAACCGCTTTTTTAAAACACTGCTTCGTATAAATTTTAGTTAACACCAATATGACCTAATCACTAACCTTGTTTGTAGTACTTAGCCATTGAATCATCAAATTAGTGTGCCAACAGTGTTTTAAAATTCACCGATATCGCTTGTTGAATTTTATTCACTGTTGGGCAAAAAAATCAAACTCAAATCACATTTAAAGTCAAAATATATCTTAGTAAATTCTATGGAGTTATTCAAAACTTTGAACTATAATAAAACCGAGTTGGAAAATGGGAAAAATAGTAGTCATTTCGAACTATATCTCATTAGGTTTTATTCGAATATCTTTTTAAATAGCTCTGATACTAATATAAAAAAATATATTAATTAATTTACTTCACATAATTTTCAATTAACACCAATATAACTTAATCACTAACCTTGTTTGTATTTCACTGCCACTGAATCATCAAATTAATATGCCAAAAGGGTTTTAAAATCAACTATTTTTGTCTCTGGAATTCTATTCATTGTTGGAAAAAAATCCAACTCAAATCACGTTTAATGTCAAAATATATCTTAGCACATTCTGTGAAGTTATTCAAAACTTTGTTACTATAATAAAACCGTGTTAGGAAACGAGAAAAATAGTAGTCAATTCGAACTATATCTCATTTGCTTTGACTCGAATATCTTTTTAAATAGATCTGATACTAATATAAAAGGTATATTAATTAATTCACTTCATATCATAGTATTTTATTGTGGATGGCTGCGGCATCGGGTTTTGGTCCCATCATTCAGAGGTTCGAATCCTTCCGTCCCAAAGCATATCCATTCAATATTATTTCGGGTGCCATTATTCCTACTTCGGTGGCTATAGATTTGCACTTTTACCCGATATGGAAAATGGGAAAGAGATATTACTTTAGATTTTGTTGATTTATTACATGATGAATTTATTGAAAAAGGTCAAAGCCGTGGAATTTATTTCACGCAGGATTGAGTTTCTCTACTAGGTATTCTTCCCGTTGCTTCGGGAGAATTATGGGACAAAAAATAAATCCGCTTGGTTTCGGACTTGGTACAACTCAAAGTCATGATTCTCTTTGGTTTGCCGGTAAGCCAAAAATCCGCCATAAAATAATGACAGATGGCATTGCAGAAAATGATAGAAATGACGGATTACTTAAAAATATATGTATATGTGCAAAAAAACATTAAAAAATTTTTGAAGGTAATAAATTATAAAATCTGTTCAATTTAAGCAACTTTCTACTCATTAGAGTATCCAATTAATTTTAGCAAATGCAATAGCAAATTAAACAAATAAACATAACATCAAGTCCTAATACACCATAGAATATAAGAGGCAAGGGCATGGACATTAGAGTTAAAGGCTTGTCTTGAACCTATATAAATTGAAAATAGAGAGTTTTATAATATAATTTATAGAACCAAACTTATATAAAAAGGGAAAATATGAAAGTAAAAGATGGTAGGAAGACCAGAATTCTGGAACAGAAACTCTGTTACAAAGCACAGAGAGAGAACATGTGGCTTGCAACAGCAACGAGGGCGACGAGCAGCAAAAAAAGCAATAAGTTAGTGAACGACTTGCAACGGCTTTGCCAGAACAAACAGAGAATGGCAGAAGGGGAAGAAGGAAGAACTGGAGTTAGACAGTGTTGCCTGTTGCGCCACCCATAGTTCTTTTGGCAGCAGAGTAGCCTAGAGCAGAGACGAGAGATAGAAGATAGTTTTTGGACCGTCAGCTGAAAAAAAGGCAATTTTCTAAAGAAAGGAGGATGAGAAAGGTGAGTTGTTGCATTTTAGGGTTTTCTAAATGACCATAATAACCCTCAATTTTTTAAAAATAAAAAAAATCTCCAATTTCTTCCATTTCTATTGCGGTCCACCATGGTGCTACCACAATGGCGACCGCCATTTTGCCCTCTGTGAAAAACTCATTGCGGCAACAACTATATGGCGGCAAGGACGAAATCCGCCATGCCATAACGTTATGGCGCTACAATAATCATTTTTTTAAATACTGCTACATTTGAATTTTAATTAACACCAATATGACCTAATCACTAACCTTGTTTGTAGTTCTCCACCACTGAATTAGTGTGCCAAAAGGGTTTTAAAATCCCCCATTTTTGCCTTTAGAATTTCATTCACTGTTAGGCAAAAAACAAATCTAACTCAAATCATGTTTAAAGTCAAAATATATCTTAGCCAATTCTATGCAGTTATTTAAAACTATAACCTATAATAAAACCGTGTTAGAAAACGAGAAAAAATGTAGTGAATTTGAGCTATATCTCATTTGGTTTGATTCGAATATCTTTTTAAATAGATCTTATACTACTATAAAAAGTATAGGGTTAAGTACGATTTTGGTCCCTAAGGTAGGGGCTAAAAATTTTTTTCATCCCCGACCTTTTTTTGCCTACAAAATGGTCCCAAAGGTTTAACTTAGTTTTAAAATCATACTTTTTACCAAATTTTTAATTTTTATTTCGAAAATACCCTTAACTAAAAAATTAAAAAAGAAAAAAACACGGGTTAAGGGGGAAGGGAGAAGGGTATCAGCTGGAGGGATGTGGGGTTTTGGTTCAGGGAAGAAGATGGGGAAGGGAAGGGGAAGGGCCACCGTCGCTCCTGCTCCTCGCCATCGCCGCTCTTGCTCCTCGTCGTTCGGTCCTCGCCGTTGGATCTCACCGTGAGGGTGGACGTCGCGCACCGTGATCTGTTTCTGCTCCTCCTCCTCACCCTTGCCGACGTCGTCGCCCTCGTCTCGCCGCCCCTCCTCCTCACCGTCGCACCTCGTCTTGTCGATTATTTTGATAATTATATTTATGGATTTTTTGTTCTTGTAATTGAAGATGAATTTGGGGATTTCTGATTATTGCAATTGCATCTGAGTTTTGTTAATGAAAGAGGAAGAATTTTAGTTCTGAGCTTTGTTAATGGTTTTGAGTTTTGACGATGATGATGATGATGATGATAATGATTTTCTTATTTTTCTGAGTTCTAAATTCTGGGTTCTTGTTTTTCTGAGTTCTGAGTTCTAGGTTTTGAGTTTTGATGATGATAACGATGATGATGATGATTTTCTGAGTTCTGGGTGGGGTGATGCAGATGGTGATGAAGTGGTAGTGGGTGGAGGTAGTGGTGGTGGGTTCTGAGTTTTGATGTTTCTTCTTATGATTCTATTATCCATTGTTGTTGTTCTTCTTCTTCTTATGTTTCTTCTTATGATTCCATTATCTATTGTTCTTCTGATGATGATGACCATGATGATGATGGTGGTGGTGGTGGGTTCTAGTTCAGCTTCAGCTTCTGTTCTGCTTCTGGTTGATTTTGGGAAAGAAGGGGAAAGAGTATTTTCGTCCGAAGAACGATTTTAAAACTAAGTTAAACCTTCAAGACCATTTTGTTGGCCAAAAAAGGCCGGGGATGAAAAAAATTTTCAGCTCCTACCTTAGGGACCAAAATCGTACTTAACCTATAAGTATACTAATTAATTCACTTCAAAAAAATTTTAATTAACACCTATATGACCTAATCACTAACCTTATTTGTATTTCATTGTCGCTGAATCATCAAATCAGTGTGCCAAAAGGATTTTAAAATCCACTAATTTCGTCTCTAGAATTTCATTCAATATTGGGCAAAAAAATCAAATTCAAATCATGTTTAAAGTCAAAATATATCTTAGCTCATTCTTTTCAGTTATTCAAAATTACAAACTATAATAAAACTGTGTTAGAAAACCAGAAAAATAGCTGTCAATTCAAACTATATTTCATTTGGTTTTAATATCTTTTTAATTAAATAGATGAGATACTAATATAAAAAGTATATTAATTAATTCATTTCATATAAAATTTAATTAACACCAATATAATCTAATCACTAACCTTGTTTGTATTTCACCACACTATATCATCAAATCAGAGTGCCAAAACAGTTTTAAAATCTACTATTTTCGTCTCTAGAATTTCACTCAATGTTGGGAAAAAAAATGAAACTCAAATCCTGTATAAAGTCAAAATATAACTTAGCTCATTCTATGCAGTTATTCAAAAATATAAACGATAATAAAATCGTGTTAGAAAACGAGAAAAATAGTAATCAATTCGAACTATATTTCACTTGGATTGACTAGGATATCTTTTCAAATAGATCTGATACTAATATAAAATGTATATTAATTAATTCACTTCATATAAATTTTAATTAACACCAATATGACCTAATCACTAACCTTATTTGTGTTTCTTCGCCGCTGAATCATCAAATCAGTGAGCCAAATGGGCTTTAAAATCCACCATTTTTGCCTCTAAAATTTAATTCACTGTTGAAAAAAAAAATCAAACTCAAATCACATTTAAAGTCAAAATATATCTTAGCCATTTTTAAGAAATTATTCAAAACTATAAACTATAACAAAACTTTGTTAGGAAATGAGAAAAATAGTAGTTAATTCAAACTATATCTCATTTATTTTGACTCGAATATATTTTTAAATAGATCTCATACTAATATATAAAGTATATAAATTAATTCACTTCATATAAATTTTAATTAACACCAATAACACCTTATCACAAACCTTGTTTGTATTTTTCCTCCACTAAATCATCAAATCAGTATGCCAAAAGGGTTTTAAAATCAACCATTTTCGTCTCTAGAAATTGATTCACTGTTGGACACAAAAATCAAACCCAAATCACATTTAAAGTTAAAATATATCTTCATCCATTTTATGCAGTTATTCAAAACTATAAGATATAATAAAACCATGTTAGAAAATGAGAAAAATAGTAGTTAATTTGAACTATATCTCATTTGGTTTGACTTGAATACCTTTTTAAACAGACCTGATACTAATGTAAAAAGTATATTAGTTAATTCCCTTCTTATAAATTTTAATTAATACCAATATGACCTTATCGCTAACCTTATTTTGTTTTTTGCCGCCACTTAATCATCAAATTTGTGTGCCAAAAGGGTTTTAAAATTTATCAATTTCGTCTCTAGAATTTCATTCTCTGTTGGGCAAAAAATCAAACTCAAATTACTATTAAAATCAAAATATATCTTCCCCTATTCTATATGCAGTTATTTAAAAATATAAAGTATAATAAAACCATGTTAAAAAATAGTAGTCAATTCGAACTATATCTCATTTGGTTTAACTCGAATATCTTTTTAAATAGATCTGATACTAATATAAAAAGTATATAAGTTAATCCACTTCATATAAATTTTAATTAACACCAATAAGATCGAATTACTAATCTTGTCTATATTTTTCTACCACTAGATCATCAAATTAGTGTTCCAAAACACTTTAACATCCACTATTTTTGCCTAAAGAATTTCATTCACTGTTAGACAAATAAATCAAACTTAAATCACGTTTAAAATCAAAATATATCTTAGCCATTTTTATGCAATTATTCAAAATCATAAACTATAATAAAACCGTGTTAGAAAATGAGAATAATAATAGTCAATTCAAACCATATCTCATTTGGTTTCACCCGAATATTTTTTTAAATAAATATGATATTAATATAAAAAATATATTAATTAATTCACTTCACATAAATTTTAACTAACAACAAGACCTAATTACTAACCTTGTATTTATTTTTCTACTACTGAATCATTAAATTAGTGTCCTAAAAGAGTTTTAAAATCCATCATTTTTGCCTTTAGAATTTCATTCTTGTTGGAAAAAAAAAATCAAACTCAAATTATGTTTAAATTCAAAATATATCTTAGCCCATTTTATGCAGTTATTCAAAACTATAAACTATAATAAAATCGTGTTAGAAAACGAGAAAAATCGTAGTCAATTCGAACTATATCTCATTTAGTTTGACTCGAATATCTTTCTAAATAGATGTGATACTAATATAAAAAATATATTAATTAATTCACTTCATATAAATTTTAATTAACACCAATATTGTAACAACCCAACCTTTAATACGTCATGATCGTATCAAAAGTAAGGTGTTACTAACATGTTTTCCTTACTAACCATTTAATATTGAGCCTTTAGTTCGAACTCGCATTTCAATCTTTAATAAAATGCTAGAAAGTTGTTTATAACTCATTAAAATGCTAGAAAGTTGTTTATAACTCATTAAAAATCATATATCAGATATCACCAATTAACAATAATTACATAATTACTAATAATAATAAATCTTATACAAGTAAGTCAAAATAAAACTCAGGTACACTACCTATCCCTCTGTATAAAATAAAAATCTTAAGCAACAAGCAAGGGAATTCTATGAAGGTAACACAACGCATAGATAAAGTCAATAATCGCCCACAGCTTCAAACTGAGTCTTCGAACCTATCACTGAAAGGGTGAAAGATTTTGGGGTGAGAACAAACCACACGTTCTCAGTAGGGATGGGAATACCATTAAAGTAAAGAAATACTTGCAAATAGAATTAATTCCATTATAAAGCGGTTTATTCTTAAAATAGCTTTTGAAGAAGTTTGGTGGAAGACTTATTTTAAAAGGTGTTTAAAGAAAATTCCTTTAACTTACAAATTAGAAGGATTAATAGCTTAAAGAAACAAAAGGACCAAAGACGTGCCTAGTGACTTTCTGTCCAACTTACTTCGCTCACTACTACATTAGAATACTCAAGCGACACCTAGTCTACCTGCCCCAACCTTCACTACCATAAACCATGAACCACCCTCTTCACGCCTCCACCAAAAAGGGTTTCTCAGATAGACACACACAAACAAGACAAACAAAGAAAATCACAGATAGGATTCAAGTACAGCAAGTAAAACAAGTAGCAGATAAACATGGCTAAGCAATTAGGCAAATCAAAACAACTGCACATTCAATCAAAACATACAAATGCATATGATGCATGCCTGTCCTATGACTGATGAGACTCATCTGTCGGTTATCTAACCAACCCGACAAGTCTGAATTGTCCTTAAACTGTTCCCCGACATGCATCCCCAAGAGTCTATGCATAGCTTTTTCTCAAATAATCAATATTGCTCAATGGGGGTAACATTCCGGGAATTTATATAGTGCTCGGTCACACTTACGTCGTAGGGTCAACAGAGTATCGAGTCTCAACCTGGTACACGTGGTGGCAAGCCACGGTACTTTACCCAGGAAAACTCATATCTCAGATAATTCAAATAAATAAGCCATAAGAGTATTTCAATCATAATTCATCAAGATCCACATCATTCTCAACCATGTTTCTTTCATCACAAATCTTGTCATCAATATCATAACCAACGTCATCAATCTCAGTGATCACCCCACAACACTATAACCAGAATCATCACCAGATCTCAAACAACCCAATTTTCACTAAATCCTACCTCAATTTCAAGGACAACCCTCAAACAACTCACTAAGTTCGCCTCCAAACCAATACCACACATATTTCATCATATTTCTTAAAATAACTTTCTCCCTCTTAACTGTTATGTTCAATTTCATTAAAAACCTTAAACTCACCTTCCTATTGATGAGTATTTTGGTGAAAAATAAATTTCTCCCAAAACACACAAATCTAACCGGCAAGTGTACCGGGTCGTATCAAGTAATAAAAACTCACGGGAGTGAGGTCGATCCCACAGGGATTGAAGGATTGAGCAATTTTAGCTTAGTGGTTAATTTAGTCAAGCGAATCAAGATTTGGTTGAGTGTTTTGTGATTTGCAGAAATTAAATTGCATGGAAGTAAAGAGAACAGGGAATTAAAATGCTGAATCTTAAAGAACAAGAAATTAAAGAGCAGAAACTTAGAATGCAAGAAATATAAATTGCTGAATCTTAAAGTGCAAGAAATGTAAACGGCTGGAATTGTAAAGGGAATTGGGGATTGGATTTGCAGAATTTAAACAAGGAAAAGTAAATTTGCATCAAGCAGAGAAGTAGAAGAGGGTTTGGGTAGAATCGGATCTTGAAGCAGTAAAGTAAATGAACATTGAAAGCAAGCAACAAAATGTAAATTGGGAATTTAGATCTCAGGACCCAGAGACTAGAAAACCAAGTCTAGATCTCAATGCCTTCCTAGATCCAACAAGAACAATTGCAAAGGAAATTGTAAATTGCAAGGAAAGTAGATGAGAATCAAGTAACAGAAACGGAAATTCAATTGCAGTAAATAAACAGAGAGATCTAAGGATGAAATTGAAACAGAATTTCTTCAATTCTTCAACCCAAGATCCAAGACAATTGTAATAGAAATTGAAAGCAATAAAACTGAGAGGAAGAGAAGTGAATTCTCCTCCCCCAAGATAAAGAAATTAAAGATCACTCAATATCCAAAGCTCTCCGAAAACTATTATGAAAATTCCAAAAAGAAAGCTCCCCTCGAAGAACTTGAATTCTATCCTATTTATACACTTTCTTCCAATGATCTTCAAGCCTTGAGTTGGGCCTTTGTTCTTGGTGAAATTGGGTTGAAAGAGGCCTTGGTTAATTGCTTTTGGAGTTTGAAGAAGAACCAAAACGAACCAATTGAACCAGGTTTGAGTTTTGCAAAAGTTGGACCAAAAGTTTGAGCAAAAGTTAGGGGTCTAACTTTTGCTCCAACTTTTCATATCAGCTAACACCACTTTGCTGATACCAACGTTGGTGCCAAAGTTAGGGGTCTAACTTTGGCCCTAACGTTGGCCTTACCTTGTGTACTTGTGGCGCCAACGTTAGCCACCAAGTTAGGGGGCTAACGTTGGCGCAAACTTTTGGTACCCAGGGAGTGATTTTCAAGTTCCAACGTTAGCCTCCAAGTTAGGGGGCTAACGTTGGGGCTAACTTTTGAACCAAAAGTTTGTGCAAAAGTTTGATGCTAACTTTAGGTCCAGCTTTTTGCTTCCTGGTTCAATTTCACTTATTCCATTGTCCTCTCTTCACTCCTAGCCATTCCTTCTTGCTTCAACCTTTCTCCAAGCTTTCTTCACCTATCATTAATCAACCAAACACATCAAAGCTATGCTCATAATCATGAGATATTCATTCTATCATAATATGCAACAATTATAGCATAAAACCTCATGAAATGGCATGAATTCATACATGGTTGATTCAATCAAGGGAAACATGAAAATCTACTCAATTAGCTTGCTTATGGTTCAAGAAAGTGCATAATTCTAATGAAAACAAAAGAAAAAGACTAGTTAAAATAGGCTAGGATGACTTGTCATCACCTATTCCCAAATCCTTAAATTTATACTCAATTTACTATTTTAAAGTATTTTTCTAGTTAATCAAATCTCATTTCATCATTAGAAAACAAATGGGTTTTAAAACCACAAGTTAACCAAATCATAAAAAAATCCAAGTCTCTTTAATAATCTTTAAAAACATTCAAAACATACTTCTCTTATTAAAGATAGTTAAATCAAAACCATCTTCGAAATCACAGTCAAAACTTCTTCGAAATTCTTAGAAAAATTTCGACAGCACCTCCCCTAAAAATTGGAGTTTGCCACCCATTACGGGTCCCCTCTTTTCAACTTCGGCCCAATCAAAACCAACATTTTGAATTAACATTTCCAAAACCATTTTGCATAATCAATAAAAATCATTTTCAAACCAAGGTTCAAAATCAACCTGTTCAATCATTTTTTTTTGCCAGAAACTCAAAAAAATGATAAATCAATAATCAATTCAGCCACCATTTCAATCACAGCAGAAAGTCATTTTCAGCACAGAAATTAATTCACTTGCATTATCCACTAAACTCATAAGGTATTCAACCCCAAAATATGTTAACTTTTAAACAAACCCCTACCTCAAAGTGTTGAAATCCAAGGAAATCAAACGTGACGATTCCCCTTCCCTTTTCGTTTCATGGCTGCAGCGACAATAAATCCACGACGGTAATGGTAGTTACAGCAGAATAGAGAATCCAAATTGAATAGGTATCGAAAGTGAACACAGCCCTGAGAATTTCAAAACAGGGCATATACTAGAATTAAATCAAAAGAAGCATGGGAATGACAAAAAAATGTGCAAATGGAACGTAATCAAGGAGAAGAGCAAACCAGAATTGAAGTAGCAATATCAAACTTATCAACAGCAGCTCTAACAGTTTCCTGATGGCCTCAACACCACCATAAAGGTCCTAACAACAAACAGGAAAACACAGTAGTAGTACTAAACAGAGACATAGGTTCCCTTAGCTAGAACAGGAGAAAGACAGAGAAACAGGATGGAACCAAGACAAGGATTAAAGCTTACAGTCTCAACAATGGAGGAATTGGGACCGAATCAACCACTTCCATGACAGCTCTGGGAACACAGCAACAATTTTGATCCCAATTGACAGCAGTGGCGGTGGTGGCATCTTCGACGGCGGTGGCTAGGGTTCCGATCGGCGGCAGGACTTGGCGGTGGCTTGGCAGGAGCAGTGCAATGAAGCTGCCACGAAGCCCCCTGCTCTTTTTCCTATACGCGTTTCCTTTCCCTCAGCTCAAACCGCCGGCGGATTCAACCCCATCGACGACGGCAAAGGCTCCAAGGCGGACCGGCAGCGACGGCGACGGCTCGGGCTGGACGGACAGCAGCAGCGGCGACATGCTTCCCAGCGAGGACGATGGATCCTGTTCGGCGATGGCGATAGTTTGCGACGACAGGGACGTTCCTCCGCGACGGCACTAGCGCGGACTTCACGAACGGCGACGGCGGGGTTGACGGCGGCGAGCTTCTCCTCCCCTGAAGCTCCCTTCCTTCTCTTCCGTCGGTGAGTGCAGAGCTGTGCGTGTGTGTTGTATCAATGAGAGGGTAATGAGGCTGAGTATGTGTGGAGCTGAGGTGAAGGTGTGTGAGGGGGTAGCAGCACTGAATTAGGGACTGTGGGTGAGTAGTGTTATACTGAAAGGGATGAAAGAGGGGTGGCGGTGCAGCTGAAGCAAAGGAGTTTAGGGTTTAATTTAATTTGGGGCAAAACAAATGTAAAATTAGGAGTTTTTTAGATAAATTAGAATTTGGTAATTTTAATTAAATTAGAGTATAGAGTACCAATTAAAAATTTCATTTGATCCATTAAAATTACATTAAAAAAATATTATTTGATTGTCAACTTACTAATTGGTATTTAATAATGTATTCTAATTTAAAATTAAAAATAATATAATTAATTTTCTTTGTTTATAAAAATTAAAGTATTAAATTTCAAAATCTCAATTATTTAACTTATCATATAAAAAATTCTTATCTTT
>NC_029792.2:118132940-118138131 GCF_000816755.2 Arachis ipaensis
GATTAAGAATTTAAGATTTAAGATTTGAAAAAATAAAAATATTTAGAATATGAATAAAAACACTTATCTTAAAGATTTTGGCCCAAACAGGGTCAATAGGCTAAAAATTTCATCGGGCCTTCACTTGGGCCCAAGCCCACACACTTAACCCCCTCACTTAGCCAAATTCACTCTCATTACCTTATTGAGAGAGAGAGATCCACGGATAGAGAAGAGAAGGAGAGCCCTAAATTTTACTATTCATCACCACACTCAAATCCACATAACTCCCAAACTGTTGCTCCGATCGATAACCCGATTGCGGCTACGCGTTCGTCTCGGCTTCTTCTTTATTTCTAACTAACTATTGTCGTAAGAAATTTTGAAACCCTTGTCCCATTTTCTATTTCTCCTCCGATTTTGCGTTTTTGGGAGTTTAGTATTAAAATATTATGATTTTGATATTTAGGAGAAGCTTAACCACCGTTGTTAGTGAGGTTTTGATCCAAGGTTAAGTGATACAAGATAAAATAAAAAAAAATTTCCCTTTGATTTTTCTTATATATATGCAAAAACCCTAGTTTAAAAGTGTGTAAATTATTTAATAATATTGATTAAGGGTGATGGCTTACCTGGGTTGAGTTAAATGTTGCTGGTTTGGCACTGGGGCTGATTTTGGATTGCTTGGCAGAAACTTGGTTGATTGATTAAAGCTTGGGTCCATTCAGAGAGGAAATCCAAGTGTTGGAAAACCACCATTAATAAAATACCATGGTTCTGAAAACCAGACCGGACCGGCCGGTTCAACCGGAAAAATCGGGAACCAGTCACCTAACCGGTCCGGGTAACGCTAATAACCGCCTGGCAAAAAACCGGCCAAAAAACCGGTCAAACCGGCAGTTAACCGACGAACCAGAAGAACCGTCCGGTTTTTTAGCGGTTCAATGGTTTGCAAATTCATATGCCAAACGACGTCGTTTTGGCATTTTAAAAAAAAAAGGATTACGTTCGCGAAATGTATCCCTAACCCTAATCTGATACTCCACCCCCCTTTCTTCCCCTTTCTTCCCCAGTTCCCTTTCTTCCCCAGATTCGGCGCCAGCGTCCATAGCCACCGGCCACCCACAGCGCGCCAGCGTCCATCCCTTTCTTCCCCAGTTCCCTTTCTTCCCCAGATTCGCTGATCTTGTTCTGTGCTCGCCTATTCTATGCTTGATTTTGGATCTTGTTTGATTTTCTGAGGTTCTGATCTTGTTCTGTGCTCGCCTGTTCTATGCTTGATTTTGGATTTTGATTTTCTGAGCCCCCCTTGATTTTCAGGATTGATGTTTTTTATTTTGAATATGTTTTGCATTGCTGCTTCTGTTAGCTCGCTGCTTCATGAATCATGATGAATATTTTTTTCTGCTTCTGGTAGCTGCTTCTGGTTTGCATTGCTGCTTCTGTTACCTGCTTCTGTTTTGCATTGCTGCTTGTGTTACCTGCTTCTGTTTGCTGCTTCATTATTTTCATCATTGCTGTTATTGACTTTGAATATGTTTTTGGCAGTTTTGCTGCTTCTGTTTGTTGCTTCATGATGAATATTTTGATTATTTTCATGGTTGTCTGAAGTTTTCTGGTCTTTGGTTTTCTGATTGTTATAGATGGAACAATCACAAAGTAACCCACAGCCACAAGATTCTCAAACTGGTTCATCCAGAGGTAAATCCGATCCAGCTTGGCAGTATTTTACAGTGAAGTATGACAAAAATAACAAGGCTCAATATACATGTATTTTCTGCTTGAATACTTACAATGGAGGGGGGATATATAGAATGAAATATCATCTTGCAAAGATCCCTGGACAAATTAAAGTTTGTAACAAAGTAACTAATGTGGATTTCCCTAATGTTGCTGATTCTTCAAATACAGCTTCTTTTGGTGGTACTTCTGATGATGATGGCTTTGGATTACCTGTTTATGATGAAGATGTTGGAACACTTAATGATAATTATGATTTTTGATTAGTTGCATCTTTGATTAGTTGAAAACTTGCTAGTAATTGTATCTTTTGAATGTAGAACATTATGGGTTTGTCATTATGTACGTTTTATTTTTTGTTTAGTTATAAACTTTGATGTTTGAAGTTGTTTGTGAACCTCTAATATTAAGTAATGGATAATTTATTATGTGAAATATTAAATTTTATTAAGTTAAAAATTATTGAATTTATATACTTAAGATTATTTTAAGTTTTTTAATAATTTTATTTAATATTTAATTAAACCGGTTGAACCCCGGTCGAACCAATGAATCATTGAACCAGTGACTTCACCGGTTTATTGACCAGTCCGGTTCTCGCGACCTTGTTTAATGGTCTAACCAGAGTCGAACCGGGATCGAACCGATTTAATTAAATATACAAAATTATTTAAAAATTGATATTCAATTTCAAATATTTAAATTCAATATTTTTAAACTAATTTTAATTCAATTACAAATTTCAAATATAAGACAAAATTCAATTCAATTCAATTCAGTTACAAATTCCATTGATTCCACCAAATTGCTAGCATACCATAAGATTGGGTATATATTTATTGAATTTTTTTAAAGAAAAAAATTGTGTATTTATATGTCATCTTTTATTTTTGTGGTGGTGGACAGTAGTCATGCTCACATCACAATTTTAAAGTTCATTTTATATTTATGTCAATTCATAAAGTATTTTACAAAAATTATGTTTAAATAATTTTTTTATCTTATAATTATTTTATATTCTGAGATTTAAAATTTTATATTTTTATTTTTATTCAAGAATTATTTTTTATTTTATTTTATTTTAATTTTATTAGTCTAAAAGTACTAATATTAATTTTAATTTTTGAATTTTTAGAATAAATAAAAAGATGTATTTTTTTTATAAATTAGATGATTTAAAAACTACTCATTATAAAAGAAGTTAAGTTTAATTCTTGACATGTTAAACAAAAAGATAGTTTAATTAGATAAAAAAATTAATAAGAAAATATAAGAACACATATCAAATAAAAAAATTTCTTTCTACATCAAATTGATAAGATAAAAAATAATTTTTTTACATCAAATTAATAAAAGAAAAGACAGAACTATTTTTTACGTGAAAAGTAAAAATGAATTAAAAGGATAGAAGAATGACTGGAAATATAAATTAAATAAATAAACGGAAGAGAAAGAAAAATGTAAATGGAAGTTATGCGTGAAATCGTATAAAATTTGCAACTGCAGTGGACGAAGGCAATGGAAGACGATGGAGGCATGCAATTGAGGATGTTAAAAAAAGGGGAAGGGCGATAGTAAGAGAAACACATAAAAGTGTGCATGAAGAACAAAATTGGTAGATTTTTCTTTAAAAAAAACTTTAATAGAATAATTAGAGTGAAATCAAACTACTGTTGAGAGTACAACGTATTTAAAACAAAAGGATATAAACTAAAACAAATATAGAATTAAACAATACATAAAGATGGTGAAGAATGTAAAAACATTGATAAAATAAAGGATATAAACTAAAACTAACATAGAATTAAACAAAACATGAAGATAATGAAAAATGTGAAGACATTGATGTTCACTTAGTCTAATTTTTTTATTTATTAACAATTTGTAGACACTCATTTTTTTTGTTGGGAGATGTGTTATCATGGTTATAGGAGTGGTAAAACTGTTTTTATTTTAGTGGGAGGTTATTGGATTTTTAAAAATAAATTTTATGACTATTTTATTCTTATAATTTGCTTTATAGAAATGGTTTGTTAGAGGATAAATATAGTCCAAAAAAATTAGAAACTAAAGTCATGGTCAACTTTTTGTATTTGCTTTATATATTTTCACCTTTTGTTATATGCATGGTACAAAGATTATATATAATATAATAAATGGTACATTATATATAAGAACGTGGGACTTAATATTTCTCTTTCTTAGAGTTTCTGTGCCTTAATAAAAGAACTAATATCATTTAGACTTAATGTTTATTTTTGTACTTAATAAAAAAATTAATATCATTTAACTTTAATTTTTAACTTTTACGATACATGAAAAGATGTAACCTTTTTTGCATTAGGTAATTTAAAAGATACTTATTATATAGGAAGTTAAAAATATTTTAAACTTAAAAAACTATTTAATAACAAAATTAAGTTTGTTCAAAATCGTAGGGAGAATTAGAGAGAGAAAGAGAAAGTTGAAACTTTTTAACTAATTACAAAGAATCACCACCATCAAAGCTATTAAATTTGAGTATATTAAGTGAGGTCGAAGAAGCAAACCATGACGATAAATCTAAAAATTTTTTGTCTCTTTTTATATAGTGTTTCAGTTCCACCGTCAAAACTATTAAATTTGAGTATATTAAGTGAGGTTTAAGAAACAAACTAGAACGATAAATCTAAAAGTTTTATGTCTTTCTTTATATAGTGTTTCACTTTAAGTAACTATTTTTTATGGATAGTATTCAAATGACGAACAAAATAATAAAAAGATTCGTATTAGATTATGGAAATTAATCTCATCTTTATAATATGATGTCATTATTTGAAAACATGTAAAATGAAATAATAAAGTATATAGTTTAATTGATGTGTACAATAAAATAAATATAAAACTTATAAAATAGCACTCAAATGTGGATAGCAGTGGTTGCCTTCTATCCTAAGGTACTATATTAAACTGCGACTTAAATTTATAATTATTTGTTAAGAAACTTACAATTATGTACTATTTTTTATTATTTTGGTTGAAAATAATATATTTTGATATTGTTTTTTAGAATTACTAACATCAAATTTTGATAATTTCGAAAAATTTTAAATGCTTTATGTCTTAATTCTTTTAGCAAAACTCCAACAACTTATAAAAGTTAATACAATAGATGGTTATAAATCAAAGTGATAGACAAGAGTAAAAGTTGCGATGATGATACTTGGTAATAATTAATAACGATCCGATGAAGAGAATGTAGAAGGAGAAAAAAAAATGAGAAAGGAGAACAAAGTAATATAATAGTGGCGATAAGACAATGACAGATATGTGTATAGAGAATAATATATAGTAATAGAAAGAATAGTGTTTGATATAGTAAGGCGATATAATACAAATATAAATTAATAATTTTGAAAAAAATAATAAAATTAAAGATAATTTAAAAATTAAATATAAAATTAAAAAAATATTTTTTATCAATTAGAATTTT
>NC_029792.2:118139277-118145709 GCF_000816755.2 Arachis ipaensis
GAACTCTATATATATCTGTCATTTGATTTTCTATATATGCTTTCTATCTTATCATTTTTCGTTAGCGATGCATCTTCGGATTTTGTTTTGATCGTTTTCTTTCAAAGCTCCTAGCTATATTATCCTTGTTATATATGTATATATTTTACTTTTAGAGGTTGTAGCACCTCGCCACCTCTGATTTACGTCCTAGGTGTAAAGCTCTGTGTGGTAGGATGTTACATTATGGTATCAGAGCAATTCGTGCCCATAGAGCTTGGAAAATGAACTGACTATGCTTCTGAACGTACTTTGGATTGTGTGAACATGCTATTTAGGATGTCTGCATGACATATATAGCATATGTGTTCATGACTATACTTTTGGGAATCCGAAACACTAGACTTGAGATGTTAAGACTGATCACCTTAATATCGATTGTTCGGTATGGACAAGACCCAAATGTCCTCTCGTGTATGTGAGCGAGGTTAAGGACGAGGACAGAGCAGTAGTAAGGAGATTGATGCTTTAAATGATCAGACCAATTTTGTGGCTACTATTAAGAACATGATGGCTGCCACGAATGTTAGGGTTACTGAAACTAACAGAATGGTATAAAAGATGGAACAAGCAAACTAAGTATGGAGATGGAGGCGGTAATAGACCTGATAGTGAAGACAAGTAAGGGATTAGAACTCGTGCAGCTGAAGTAAAGGCCAATGATGATTAGTTAGTGAGATAAAGAGATTCAAAGAGGTTTTGGTGGAAGCGGGTGAATAATTAGGTCCTTAGTGGCACGGTGGAAGCGCGATGGTTCTAAATAACTATACAGTTAATCTGTATAATTTAGCTATTGTTAGCATTATTATACACCCGTATGTAAAGACTAATAATTACTATTCTTACAGAGGCTTTGATTTCTCTTGTTACGTTGTGTGACATCGTTCATCTTCCTGTCTGACAACCTACTACCTTACATTAGAGAGGCTAGATTCGGAGATACAATAGAGCTAAGGTATTTAATGTTTGACAATTTCTTTCTCTCAAGCAGTAGAGCCTCGAAACCCATAGTTTCTGCATTTCGTAGGGTGAGATCACCATTGCACTCCAGGATGTCGCTTACCATAATGGTTTACACATAGATGGTGAGCCGATCAAGGATTGCACCAGAGATTTTCAACAGTGTCATGGGCACTCCACATGACAGTGGGTTGAGGACTTAGTTGGTGACAAACTGCCACTGCAGCCAGAGTACATGAAGCAAATTTATGGTTTGAGGGTGACCTGGTGATTTTAATTAAAGACTATGAATATAATTGATTGCCTGGTTAATAAAGAATTGAGGAATTAGGAGATTGAGGTAAAGAAGCATTGCTCTCATCTGTTTTCTCTTAGTGATCGAAATTTTGAGGATAAAATTTTTATTAACATGGGTAAGATGCAAAACCTAGGTAAATATTAAATAATTAATTAATAATTAATAAATAAATTAAATCAAAGCAAAAAAGATTATGAATTTAATATTTATAATTCAGAAAAAATGCCGATGAGAATTTAATTTTGAAAATAAAGTTAAGTGCAAAAATGTAATCAATTGTGAAAAAATGCATACCGGAGTTAAAATTAGTTGTACCAACTTAATTCTATCTAGTACTACGTGTAAGGAGATTAGAGCTGTGGAAATGATAAGAAAAAAATTTAGAATGGAAACCCGGATGCTTATCTTAAAGGTTTTATCCCAAGATAAGGCCACAGACCAAAAATCACACTAGGTCTCATTAAACCCACGCCCATGGCCCAAGCCCATGATATAGAACCCAATTTCACCAACATTTACCACTCATTCCCCCCCTCCCCATTCAAGAGAGAGCCATGGAGGAGAGAAAGAGAAGGAGAGAAATGCCCTAACACTATTTACATCCCTACTTCAAATCCATATAACTTTCAATCCGTAGTTCTGATTGACGAGCCGCTTACGGCTACGCATTCGACTTGGATCCCTCTTTAATTCTATCTAGGTATTATTGGATACTCTATCTTGGATTTTTAATGGGTTCCATCCTAATTTTGTGTAGATTAAGATGGAATAGAGCTTGTTTGGATTGAATTTGGGGTGAAAAGAAACTAGCTTGGTGCAATTTATTACAGGATTGAAGTCAAAGATCACTTTGGTATGGATTTTGGTTGAGCTTGAACCAGTAAAGGTTAAAATTTCCGGAGAAGAGTTTTTCCGAGGTTGAGACCACCATCAATGAAGGTACGGGTCTTGATTTCGGATAGACATTGTGTCACACTATGTGAAAACTTATACCCCTAACCCCTATAATAGCATTGAATGAAAATAATTGTTGTTGTGATTGATGAATGGGTTAGTGTAAACTTTGTGAAGAATGATGGCCCCTATGTCTTGAGCCACTAGTGTAAGATTATATGAAAACCAAGGTTAAATACCCCTATAATAGCATTGAATGAAAATAATTGTTGTTGTGATTGATGAATGGGTTAGTGTAAACTTTGTGAAGAATGATGGTTAAATGCCCCTATGTATGCATGATTGAATTGATAGATGTTGTGCTTGATTGTCTATGACTATGATATGAGAATTTGGATTGGAGGTCGTAATTGGTTGAGGTATCTCCTTCTTGGTAAGTTATGAATCTCAATTGAGGTATTGAAAGAATTAATTGTATTGTGGTAATAATTGTGGATGTATAAGTGTGATAGATTGTGAAATTGAATAGGAAATTTTTATTTATCCTAATAATGAGGAATGAAGTAGTTAATTGAGTTGGATTTGGCTAGAGCATGATTTGGAATTGAAATTGTGTAAAAATGGTGCATAGGATTGGGATAGGTTGTTTTGAAAGTAACGAATTTGAGAATTGGTGAAATTGACACTTATAAAAAATTTTGGTAAAAATAGATTTTTGACCAATTTCGACGGGTCATATGTAGGGTGGTAGGGTGTTACATTATGGTGTCGGAGCAGTTCATTCCCATAGAGTCTGAGGGACAAATTGATTATGCTTCAGAGCATACTCTGAATTGTATGTTTATATGCTATTTAGGATATCTGCTTGATAAATGTAGCATAAATATTCATGAGCATACCTTTCGGACTTTGAAGTACTAGACTTGAGATATTGAGACTGATCACCTTGATATCAATTGTTTGGTATGAATAGGAACCAAATGGCGTCTCGTGGACGCGAACGCGGTCGAGGAAGAGGTAGGAGAACTTCATGGCCGCATTAGAGAATAGGGTTGCTGCTATGCAAACTACGACTAAAATTCTAGGGCAACAGGCCCAAAACAAAAATGGTATTGGGGTGAATGGACCTAATGGGGACCAATGATCTTAGCCACATTTCTGAAAGTGAATCTGCCAATTTTTAGGGGAACGACAATCCTACAGAGGCTGATAATTGGTTCCAAGCGATGGAGCAGACTTTGCAAGCTCAACACGTGCTTGAGGCCTAGTATGTAGAGTTTGCCACATACCAACTAGTGGGAGAAGCCCAGTTCTGGTGGCAGAGAACTCACCGACTACTATAACAAGGCGATGCTGCGATAAGTTGGAAAGCTTTCCGAGTTGAGTTTTACAAGAAACACTTTCTAAACTCGGCTAGAGCGGCAAAGGAGTTAGAGTTGTTGCAGTTGAAGTAGGGCTCAATGACTGTGGCATACTACACTAGCAAGTTTGAGGAGTTCTGCTGGTTTTCTAAGGTTTGTCAAGGTTCTCAGAAAACTACGAGGAATGAAAATGCATTAAGTATGAGGGTGGATTGTGGAGCGACATCTTGAGTGTTGTGGGGCCTATGGAGGTCCGAGTTTTCTCCGAGCTGGTAAACAAGAGTAGAATTGTTGAGGAGTGCTCAAGGAAGGCCATAGTGGCGAAGGGAGATTGTAGAGAATTCTATAGGAGAGACCAAGGCAAAAGCTATGCGCCGAAGGGTCAAAACTTCAACGGAGGTGGTTATGCGCCTCAATACCATCGAGGGAGAAACAACTACTGAGGGAATAACAACCGTCGAGCGCACAACGGCACCACTCAGGTGAGGGCTCAACCAGACCAATTGAGATGTGATCAGTGCGAGACGTACCACCCGGATAGACCGTGTAGGACTGGATTAGCCTTGTGCTTCAAGTGTGGACAGCCAGGGCACATCGCTAAGTTTTGCCAGAGTCGAGATACTCAGGATGCTGGTAGGGCTCAGCAACAAGGTCGAGTATTTATTATGACTACAGATGGTGCTGGTAGATCGGATACTTTGATCAGAGGTAACTACAAAATTGGTTACAAAATATTAATTACTTTATATGATACTGGAGCATCACACTCATTTATAGCATTTGATGAATCTGAGGAATTAGGATTGAAACTGTCTGCATCAGCCTATGATTTGCACGTACATACTCTTACCTCTGAGGTGGTGATAACTAGGCTAGGTTGCCAACAAGTGCCATTTAGGATAGAGAACAGGCAGTTTATACATGATTTGATATCTTTGCCATTGACTGAACTTGATCTAATTCTGGGTTTAGATCGGCTGTCAAAGCATCATGTACTGTTGGACTGTTTTGAGCATTTAGTACAGTTTATGTCCGAGGGGTTAGGGGACCGGTTGTAGCCCAGGGTTACTATCTAAATTCAGTGATGGTAAACTGTATTGGGAGCGAATGTCAGGGGTATATGTTGTTAGCCGCGAGTTTGTTGAAAGATGAACAAAGTTTGAATCAGATTTCTGTAGTGAGTGAATTCCTCGAGGTATTTCCTGAAGATATACCTGAATTTCTTCTTCATCGAGAAATCTAACTTGCGATAGAATTAATGCTTGGAGTAGGACAATTCTCGATTGCGTCGTATAGAATATCGTAGTTGGAATTGGCAAAACTTAAGGTTCAGCTGGAGGAGCTGATAGATAAGAGTTTTATCCGTCCAAGTGTTTTCCCATGGGAAGCACTGGTGCTGTTGGTGAAAAACAAGGATGGTAGCATGTGGCTATGTGTAGACTACAGGCAGTTGAATATAGTGACGGTAAAGAACAAGTATCCTTTGCCAATTATTGACGACCTGATAGATCAGTTGCAAGGAGTTGGAGTTTTCTCTAAGATTGACCTAAGGTCTGGTTATCACTAAATAAGGGTGAAAGAGGAGGATATCCCTAAGACTGCTTTCAAAACTCGTTATGGTAATTACGAGTACAATGTAATGTCTTTTGGATAAATTTATCGTAGTATCCATTGATGATATCCTAATATATTCTAAGACTGAGGAGGAGCATGCAGAGAACGTACAAATAGTTCTATAGATTCTTAAGAAAAGGAAGCTTTATGCGAAACTTTCTAAGTGTGAATTCTGAAAGAAGGAAGTAAAGTTTTTGGGTCGCGTAGTAAGTCAGAAAGGTATTGTGGTGGATCCTTCAAAAATTGAGGCAGTGATGGAATGGAAAAGACCAACATCTGTGACAAAGATTATGAGCTTCTTGAGTTTGGTTGGATATTATCAAAGATTTATCAAAGATTTCTCACAGATTGCGTTGCCTATGACAAAGCTAACCCAGAAGGATGTGCCATTTATGTGGACATCAGAGTGTGAGGAGAGCTTACAAGCTTTGAAGTAGAAATTAACTTCAACACCAGTGCTTGTGTTGCCTGAACCTCTTGAACCGTTTGAGGTTTATTATGATGCTTCACTGAAAGGTCTAGGGTGTGTGTTAATGCAGCGCCAGAATGTCGTAGGTTACGCTTCGCGTCAGTTGAGACCACATGATGTGAATTATCGGACTCATGACTTGGAATTAGTAGTGGTTGTGTTTGAATTAAAGATTTGGAGGCATCACCTCTATGAAGTGAGGTTCTGAGTCTTTTCTAATCATAAGAGCCTAAAGTATATCTTTGATCAGAAAGAACTCAACATGCGCCAAAGGAGATGGGTGGAGTTATTGAAGGACTATGATTTTGAACTGAGTTGTCACCCAGGAAAGGCGAACATGGTGGTAAACGCTTTAAATAAAAAATCCTTAACTGTTTCTTGGATGATGATTAAAGAGGAGGAATTGATGAGCAGGTTTGTAAAGCTCAAGTTGAGTGTTGGAGAAGTGGAGGGAAGTGTATGTCTAAACCAACTGCACGTTTCAAGTACATTCAAGGCTAACATTTAGAAGGCCCAACAAGATGAGCAGGAGCTACAAAGCATGTTACAATCAGTTGGAACCAGAAACAAAGAGGAAGTTACTAAGGATGGAGAAGGAATTTGGAGACACAAGGAGAGAATTTGTGTGCCGAATATCGGAAGCTTGCGACGCTAGTTGTTGATAGAGGCTCATAAAAGCGGATTCTCTATTCATCCGGGAACCATTAAGATGTAGCATGATTTGAAGAAGATATTTTAGCGGCCCAGAATGAAAGGTGATGTAGCATCACCAAGTGTCTGACATGCTAGAAAGTGAA
>NC_029792.2:118146444-118148535 GCF_000816755.2 Arachis ipaensis
ACTAGTTTACCAAGGACTAGAGCAGGGTTCGATGTGGTGTGGGTTACCATGGATTGATTGACTAAATCCGTTCATTTTGTTCCTATCCGAGCAAACTATTCTTCGGAGAAATTAGCAAGGTTATACATCAAGAAAATTGTGAGGCTACATGGCGCGCCTACGACTATAGTGTCAGACCGAGATCCCCAATTTACTTTGAGATTTTGGGGAGCTTTTCAAAATACTTTTGGGATGAGATTGTGTCTCAGCACAGCGTATTATCCACAAACTGACGATCAATCAAAGATAACCATTCAAACATTGGAAGATATGCTGATGGCATGTGTGCTAGATCAACCGAAAAGTTGGGATCATTATATGTCATTGGTGCAGTTTGCATACAATAACAGTTTTCATGTGAGCATTGGAATGGCTCCGTATGAGGAATTGTATGGGAGAAAGTGTCAATCTCCACTCTGTTGGTATGAAGCAGGTGAATCAAGTGTTCTAGGTCCTGACTTGGTGGCCAAGACAACCGAATAGATTAAGCAAATCTGAGCTAAATTCTCACTGCACAAAATTGTCAGAAGAGTTATACAGATCAAAGGAGGAAGCCGTTGGAATTTGAAAAGGGTAGTCATGTGTTTCTGAGGGTTACTCCGACTACGGGCAATAAAGACAAAGAAATTAAACCCTAGGTACATTGGATCATTTAAGGTGTTAAGATAGATTAGACCAGCAGCCTACCAAGTGGCTTTACCGCTACATCTTTCAAACCTACAGGACTTCTTTCATTATCACAACTACGCAAATACACACCGGATAGTACTCATGTGTTAGAACCCGAATATGTTCAATTGAAAGAGAATTTGACCTTTCAAGTCACACTGGTGAGGATTGATGATGTAAGTGTGAAGAAGCTGCGGGAAAAGGAAGTTCCATTGGTGAAAGTAGCTTGGAGTCGAGCCAGAATAGAAGAGCATACTTGGGAGTTTGAATCGAACATGAGGAAGGATTACCCGCATATATTTTCAGGTAATTAAATTTTGAGGACATACAAAATTTCTAATTAGGTGGATAGGATGTAAAATCTGGTTAAATTATAAGTAAATAAACTAATTATAAGCTACAAGGATTGAAAAATTGATAAATTACAATTTTGGAGATAAGTCAGTGAAAATTTAAAGGAGAAAACGAAATTTAGCGTAAAAATTTAATTAATTGTGAAAAGACGTGTATCGACTTAAATTTGTCCAGCACTGTGAGTGAGGAAAATTGATTTATGAGTGAATAAAGTTAAAGAATTAAAATTTATAATTTAAAAAAGTAAAAATAATTAGGATACAAATTAAAACACATATCTTAAAGGATTTGACCTAAAATTGGGCCAAAGAACTAAGCAAATGGACATAGACCACAATTGGACCCAAGGCCCATTCACTAACCCACCCCCATTCAGCCAAAGCTCAGCACACATACCCCAATTTCACCAAAACACTTCAGCACAAAACCAAAGAGAGAAGAGAGAAAACCTAGCAAAGTTCATATCCGACCCAATCACAAAAATCATCATAACTTGTGATTCGGGACTTTGATTGATGAGCCGTTTGTGACCACGCATTCGTCTTGGAATTTTCTTTGTTTGTATCTAAACTTTGTGTTAAGGAACTCTGAATTTTTTGTCCAGTTATCCCCTTCAATTTCACATTTTTGGTTTTATGGATGTTGAGGTATTATGATTTTTGTAGTTTAGGGATACTCTAGCATAAATTATAAGTGGATTTTATCCCAATTTTTAGTGGGTTAAGATAAGGAAGCTTTATCCCCTTTGGATTTTTTCAATTCTATAAACTCTAGGTTGAGAAATTGTGGGTTTTTGTGGTGAATAGCTTAATTGTTGAGTTGGTTAAGGTTGTTACGGGGTTGAGTTGCGAATCAAGCGGCGAGGTTTTTGGTGGACGTTGGAATTGCCGGAGAAAGGACTCAAGTGTTTGAAATTGCTGTCATTAAGGTACGGGTTTGAGTTTCGGGTAGATAATATGTAAAGTTATGTGAAAAAAATTTAAAAATATTTAGTGCCGATTCCATTATCAAAAGTTTCAAGCCAATTAA
>NC_029792.2:118149930-118150710 GCF_000816755.2 Arachis ipaensis
AAAATGAAAGAAATGAAAGAAAAGTAGAATCATGAGAAGATAAACATTAATTGAGTTCATCTCTTTGTATATAAACCTCTCTCTATATATAGTGTACAAAGTTAAACAAATGAATTAGTCTCACACATTCTCATCACACAACTTGTGCCTTTAAACACAAAGGGAAAATGAAAGAAAAGTAGAATCATGAGAAGATAAACATTAATTGAGTTCATCTCTTTGTATATAAACCTCTCTCTATATATAGTGTACAAAGTTAAACAAATGAATTAGTCTCACACATTCTCATCACACAAAGGGAGTGTCTTGTGCCTTCAAACATTCATCTTTATTTAATTCAAAAAAAATATTTTTATCCCGGTCCCCGGAAGCACCTCCTTTGTGATATTACAATATATCTCACTCTTGCGGTTATTATTGTCTTCAATTTCTCTGCCAGCAACATACACAAGGACCAAGGATTTTGTCTCAAGATATGAAATTGGAGTGCCAAACTCAATCTTTAAAGTTTAAATTTAGTTTTATATATGCAGATCTATTCCTTGTTTTCATCACTCTTTGTTTTTTCTTCAATCCCATTGCTCTTTATATACTCTCTTGGATCTCCCAAATAATTCTTTTTACAGAATCCAGTGGACGAAACCCTGGCCGATTTATATTATTCTAATAATATTCATATTTTCTCCTTTATTAATTAACTAAAAATTGATCAAATTAATTTTTTACTTTTGTATGTAAAAATCCTCCGCAATGTTGGGTGGTATAGTGGAAACACATTCT
>NC_029792.2:118150808-118152967 GCF_000816755.2 Arachis ipaensis
CTCTTTCTGCATTAATTAATATTATTTTTAAGAATATAGTAATAACAAACATGGTGATGGTGCATCACAGAAATTAATGGTGGTCTTTGAATGAGAGAGAGAAAGAGAAAGAAAAAGAAGAACAAAAACAAACCAAGAAAAAAAAAACAAAAAAAAAGGACAAAGAGAAGAAGTGAAGAAAGAAAGTGAGGAGTGAAGCATGGCTTCTTCAAATTCACCATGCGCAGCATGCAAATTTCTTCGAAGAAAATGCCAACCAGAGTGCGCTTTTGCACCATACTTCCCACCAGATCAGCCTCAGAAGTTCGCGAATGTTCATAGAATCTTTGGTGCAAGCAATGTTACGAAGCTTCTCAACGATCTACACCCTCACCAGCGCGAAGACGCCGTGAATTCCCTCGCGTACGAGGCGGAGATGCGCCTTCGCGACCCGGTCTATGGTTGCGTCGGCGTCATCTCCCTCCTCCAGCACCAGCTCCGGCAGCTCCAGGTGGATCTTTACTGCGCTAAATCGGAGCTATCTAGGTACCAAAATTTGAGTATCAACACCAACCACGCCTTCGTTGGTAGTGAATCTGGTGCCGTGGGATACCAGCATCAGCAGAACAATAATTCTGGTTCTGCTGGTGTTGGAACCCGCGACAACAATAGTTACTACCAACACCATCACCATCACCACCACCATCAGTTCTTTCCGCAACAACAGATTGTAAGAAGTTTTGATGGAGGGAGCAATTATGATGCTAGTCTCTTGGCTATGAACATCTCCGCTAGCTTAGGGCAGCTCAATCAGCTTCCGGCTGGCGGCGGTGACGACCGCCGCACCGTCAACAACCCTTCCTAGGGTTTCATATATGATATGATATGATATTACATAATTAATGAAATAGGTAAATTAAATTTGAAACTACTTTTTTCATTTTTTACTTTTAGCTGGTGCCTCAATTTCTCTGCTGTTCTTAGTTATGAGTTCATTGCTTTTAATTGTTCCTCATTATCATCATTACTGATATCCAAATAGGTACACATAATATTTTGTCTCTGCCATTGGCTATGTTGTATAAATCGGAGTTACAAATGTTGGGATGAGATTCTTCAATTTTATACTTATAATTTGTTGTCATGCACTTTCTCAAATATTTATGAGCCATGAAGTGTTCATCTTAGTTTTATTTTTCGTTAATTTGGAGCAAGATTAGCTCAGTTTTATTCGAGAATTAATATACTTATTTGGTTCAACTTATTCTTTAAGTTTAAATTAACTTGAAATTAAAAACGTTCTTAAAAAGAAACTTTTCTTTTTTTTTTTCTCTTTCTGAAACGTCCCTACCTTTTTTAAGGAAAACTAAAAAGAAAATGAAAGCGATTATGGTGAAGAATTAAAATGTTATTATCGAACATGCTCTTTATACGAATGTGACATCATTCTTCCGATTTGATTGAGATACATGTTCTGACTCTAATGTATCCTTTACTGAAATTATGTTACGAGAATATATAGATAGTACATTATTATTTTTGTGCAATATATATAATTCAAGAATTTTATTATGATATATATACATATTCCTTTCTGCTTTAAGGAGTGTTGACATTACTTGCCGGAGGAAAAAGAATCGAATCTGCAATCACCATTTTTTGATGGACACTGAAGTCAAGATTATTAGACTTCCATCAAATCTCGCAAGTATCAATTTTAATTTTTTTTTTTTTCATATTATTACAGAAACATGACTTGATGAACAAAAAGTAGCTGGTCATCAAAATTTCTTTTATTTGCTATAGTTATTAATTTTGCTTCATAGAAACTATTATAGTTATAATTAATTAAGTTATTTTTTATTGGTATCGCTATTTTTTTTTACCAAAGATAAGAGACTTGAACTCGCAACCTCTTAATTGAGTATGAGGAGACTATGCCATTTGAGCTATTACTTATTGGCTTGGTATCGCTATTTAACTATAAGCACGTATTACAGGGAAATGGTTAGTATAATAATAATGATATTTTTTAATCAAAACCCCTTTATAAAATTTTACAAAAATACTAAGTACACATTAAAATTCACCTATTAAAACAGTTATAAATATATAATTCATATTATATGTACATCAAAATTAGCTATGAAATTAGAATATATATTAAAATAAAAAATACA
>NC_029792.2:118153335-118155726 GCF_000816755.2 Arachis ipaensis
TAACTTGACGCATGATATGGTCGAAAATTTTAGTATGTTGAAGCATGGAAGATTTAAAGAGAAAATAACTTTTTAAATGCCGGCTTTTAAACTTTCAATACATACATTTGGTAATTGGTACACTAAAAGGTGAAAAAAATGATCATTTATCTTGTAATATGTGTTCATCCTGAACACTAATTAAAATGAAATAATGATTTGTTTATTGTTGTTCTTGTATAGCTTGAAATGAGTTGAAGATAGAGAAGAGAAGTATGGTGTCAATAATAAAAGAGAAGAAGCGCATTTATAGCAGTTGCTTGAAATTGGTCTAGAGTGAATTAAACTACTCAACCACAATGACAATACCCTACGTTTAATTCTCAATGGCATTTGCATTTATTAGACAGTGCCAACACTATGGACCTGTTCTTTCTTATTCATTCTGAACGCATTTGTTAATTCCATTGGGTATGAAATTCAATTCAATGACTCTGACTTGACCAATTCCTTTTACCCTTTTAATTTTATATCCATCTCTTCTGTTCGTTCTTCTCTGCCTTGTTATGTTGTACTCCAGTATATGACTATTCCTTGTTCCTATCAATCAATATATATTACACTTCTTTCTTGAAGTTTGGCATTGCACGCTTATCTATATATATAATTCATCCTTCAATATGCATTACACGCAAAACTAGTACATATTTCTTTCAAAGTTTAATTTAAACCACCTACTACTACTATTGCATTTCTTTCATCCATCTTCTTTATTACATCCTTAATTATATGCTCTCTGTCCCCTCTTTATACCTTTGCCATTACTATTCTATATTCTTGTCATCACCCTCTCCTTTGAAAGGAAAAATATGTAATGAAATAAATTGTTTGAAGAATGGACAGTTAATGTCAAATCCGTTTCTTTTCGTTCTTGTATTCGGACAATATCAAATAAGTTTCAATTTTAAATTTTTATTCATGTCTATCAAAAGTTTAGGTAATATTAATTTTTAGGTTTAACTAATTAAGTGCTTATACTAAGACTATTATTAGAATAATAGGATATATATTAGTAAACTTCTTAATTTTTTTAATTAAATTGTATATACTACTAGGGCATTAATAAATATTAACGTATCTATTAATCCATTTTTTATAAATTAAATAATAATAATAATAAATTTGAAATTAGTTAAAATCATAAATACCACATATACTAAAACTAAAAAGTTATAGGTTCAGCTCTTGGAAATAATAAAATATTTTTTATATATAATAAAGGATATAATAAAGGATATCTTTTTTGCATATTATGCAACAGCAACATTTTCTCTTAATTTGATCAAATGTATTTTTTTTTATGCATACAAATAGGTTAGAGATACATATTTAGTGTTCATTAAATTTTAATTATGTTACTTTAAAAATATTTGATTATTCTACTATAAAAAAATTAATTATGTTTAAGCGAAAATTTTCTTTATTCTAATAATTGATAACTTCGTTGAAAAATATATGAAATAATATAGGTAAAAATGTAGATAAATATATATGTGATAGTTTGATTGCATGACTAATATTTTTTTATAAAATTAAATGTTCTTCTCGTACTATTATTATTAACGTTATTACGTACAATTTTATAGATAATCTCTTTCTTTAATTATCTAATTAGTCCATCAATATTTTAACCACAAATTTATCTAGAAGAAAGATGAAAAGAAAGCGGAGATAATCTTTTTATATTCACTTAAAAGTTATGAATTCAAATGTTTTTATCTTTAGAAAAAAAAGGGAAGGCAGACTGATTTACAGCATATCATTATTGTTTAAGTTAATGTACCTGAAGATATGTTTGTTTATGTAAATAAATATCAAGTCATAAAATTAGTTTGTAGGCGACTGCATCAAACATGGGTTCATTAAAATGCCTTATTTTCAAAAATATATTATAGGATAAAGTATATTTTTTGTCTTTAAAATTTGATAAAAGTTTTAAAAATATTCCTAAGTTTTATTTTTGTTTAATTTTGTCCCAAAAATTTTTCATTTGCATCAAATATACCTTTGACGGCTAATTTTTCAAAAAATTTAATATCAATCCAACAACAATTTCATAAAAACAACTCTCAACACAAGTAAATTAAGCATAATTTTCATGCATTATTGTTAGATTAGTCTTAAATTTTTTGAAAAAATTTAGCCGTCAACGGTATATTTGATGCAAATAAAAAACTTTTAGAACAAAATTAAAACAAAATAAAATTTAGAAGTATTTTTAAAATTTTTGTCAAATTTAAAGGACAAAAAATATACTTTATTCTTAATTATATTATTTTCGTCTCCAAAATAAAATATAAATTGTTTTTTTTTGTATTTTATATTAAAAATACTTTGTTAAAATTAACATAT
>NC_029792.2:118157011-118157329 GCF_000816755.2 Arachis ipaensis
GGATCGGATATGGCCGAAAATTCGATCCGATCCGCACAATTTCCATCGGATCGGATCGGATATGATATCCGCACTTTTTAGTGCCGGATCCGATCCGTGCGAATCGGATCGAATTGGATATCGGATATATTCGTATAATTAAATCTTCTCTTTTTAATCATATTTCAATGTAAAAAATTTCAATAAAAATATTTCTTTCATACTTTTCAACTTATTTATTCCTAAAATATTTTTAATCAAACTCTTTTTAAATAACAAAAATAAAATAATACAATATATGAATAATAATTACTAACTAAAACATACAAACAAGTAAAT
>NC_029792.2:118157538-118164054 GCF_000816755.2 Arachis ipaensis
TTTATAAAGTAATTATTATTATGCTTCTCTTCGTTGTTGTATGTTGCAGAAACATTTTTTGTTTTACCACAGAAGAATACCAAGATAAATCAGAAATCCTGCATTGGAAGGTCATTGTACATTATATTGGCGGCTCTACAAAATATACTGCATGCCACGTCAAAAAGAATGGTGTTGGGTCAAGATTTGGATTTTAACCTGATGCGTTGTAAATATAACACTAAATAGTAAATGTATTACTTATTTCAAATGGATAACCTGCATTTTATCTAATCACATATATCTCAATCATAGTTAGTCATTATCATCTATCTCAATCAAATTCATTTATCATCATCTCATAATATCCCAATCATCTCATCATATCTTATTCATCAAGATTGCATTGTTTTTAAAATGGTCTCGTTCATCACTTTTATTATCTCATCAAATCAATTATCTCTTCTCTAAACTCCTTCAGTATCAATTTTATCTTCTTTCACTCACTAAACCTTACTTTATAACTCAAAACCTAACTAATAAACTTTAAATAAAGTTTTCAAAAATTTGAAAAATCAGAAAAATAGTTGATAATTTAAAAATAGTAAATTTTCATCAAAACAGTAATTTCAAAAATTTACAAGCTTGCCAAAAAAATTAAACAGTGAAAGACAGAATTTATATGTAAAACAGAATATTATACGTATGCGTCATGTATGCGTGCGCACACACAACCAAATTTTATTAAAGTGTGCGTACGCATACAACAGAGACCTTCCCATCCTGTGCGTACGCCGTACGCACACCCTTCGTGCGTATGCACGAGCCCAAACACACTCATTCATTGGTCTGTGCGTGTGTACGCACACCAAAAATTCTAGTTTTTCGCAACTTGGGGAAAATTCAGCTTTTGGCACTTAACTTTTAACATCCATAATTTCTTCTACAAAATTTCGACTTCCACAAAATTTATACCGTTTTAAAGCTCTTGAAATTATCTTTAATGTGAAACAAATTTTATTCAAATCCAAAATTCGAGGCTCAACTTATGATCCGTCGAAATTCATTAAAAATCTATTTTTACCAAAAGCTCAAAACTCAAATTTTATTTCCAAATCAAATCCAACCAAATACTAATTAAAACTATTTTAAGCAATATCATAACTCATCAAACACCAATCCATCACTCATCAATCCTTTAGTTACCTAAAGTTCTAACACTTCCTTATCAATTCAATATCATATTCACATATATACATAATAATTTCACCATCTCAAACTACACCACAATCATTTCAACACAAATTATACTCACACAATGTCACACACTTTCATTAGCTCCACACATATCAACATTCATAACCATACAACCCATTCAACAAATTCACCATGATTGTCCCACCAAATTCAACAACAAATCATCAATCTTTTAACTTTAACTACATATACAAACACATGTCACAACTTCTCATCCTATCCAACCAATTCATTTTAATTCATTACCAACCACATTAACTTCAATATTTATGTCTATATCCACTAATATGCATCATACACCAATTCAACTTATCCTACTGTCAACTAGCCTAAGTTTTCATGTTATATTACACATTATCTACGAGAAACCAAAACCATACCTTAGTCGATTCCTCCCTAAAGCTCGAAATACCCCAAGGTCCTCAATTCATGATCTTCAAGCCCCAAATGCTCATCAATCATCAACTTAGCTCCCAAGGTTCAGTCTCAAGCCTTCAATATTGCCAATTTGTCTTCAACCCACATAATTCACTCTAATTCCACACAATTATCAAAAATTCAATATAGGGTTTGCTATCAATATTTTCACAAGAATTTAGAGTTTTCTTACCTTACCCACGATCGTTTGAGACAAGACCCAACGAGTCTCCAAAGTTAATTCAACCCTAAAGCACCGAAATCCCATAATCTCTCAAAATCAAACTCCTAATTTTCGAAATTATAAGGAGGAAGGCTGAGCAAGAAATAATGAGATACTTACCAAATTGTTCAGTGAGTTTTGTAGAGCTCGACGCGGTGGTCGCATGGCCACAAACGGTGTGGAGATCGGAACTCCGAATTGAGAGTTGTGGTGAATTGAAATTGAAGCAAGGGTTTGGTGTTCTTTCTTCATCCTCTACCCCCTTTCAGCGTGATTCTCATCTGATGATTGGGAAGAAGAGCTGAATTGCATGTTTTATATATTGGGCCATGGGTCTGGTTTAGGCTCGGTCCGATCAGTTCGTCTCAACAGTCCGATTTTTGACCAAAATCTTTAAAATTAGTGTCGAAATTGTATTTTTAATATTTTTATGTCTTTGGATTTAATAAAATTTAGTTTTCTAATTTTTTTATTAATAACTAATTTGTTGACTAATTATCCATTAATTACGCGGGGTTTACATGTTTGCTTTAATGGATTAATAATTATTTATTCTTCTACTCTTGATTAATGTATTGATTTATGTTTAAGAATTGGTTTCATTCTTCATCCTATGGATTGGTGTGTATTGAAAAATAACTCTAATCTAATTTGAATTCTTTTGAATCTTGGAAAAGCTATATAACTAGAATTACAGCTTAAAACCCTTTCTCACAATTCCTTACGTATCTTGACTTAATGTGATACGTGACATATAATTGTATCATTTTTGAATTCTTAGGGTTTGTGTGCCATATAAATCGGAATTTGAACTTAACCCTCTAATACAATTGATTGATCAAGAAATTGACGGTTGGTTGGATTAGAGGAGATTAAATTGTCTAGAAATAGAAATCTAATTACCTAGGATTTGCCATAAACTTAATCTTTACATGATCAAGGTAGTTGCATTGAATATTAATACGGACATTTAAACATCTCCAAAACCTTAACTCTATTCTCATACCGTTTTCTCAACCGTACCATTCACTATTTGTCGTCCTTAATTTACTATCTTTTATGCTAAGCGAAATTCAAAACTCTCATTTCAACTTGTCTAGAACAATTAATCAGTAATTACTTGCTTAATCCATTAATACTCGTGGGATCGACACTCACTTACTTGAGTTTATTACTTGGTACGACTCGGTGCAATTGCCGGTAAGTTGTGGTTAGAAATTTCACACTAGCTTATTATATGCACATTTTGTGCAGTAATTTGTGACTCTCTTGTACCCTATTTTTCATCATAACGAAGCTATTTCCTGGTGACTCGTGATTTTTACTTCTCACATTGAGAAAGTTTTTCACGTTAAAAATTTTGATGTGTTAACTTATCTCTATTTTCTATTTTCTAGTTTATGTAATTTTTCTGCTGCTATTAAATATTATTGTGCTACTGTCATTTATTGTTGAGTGAATATTATTCCTCTTCTTATTTTTGCAAGTAGGAAATGGTGCGTTTTATTCCTATCGTGGTTGGTGGTCGCAAAGATGAGAGGGTATATGACACTGAACACATCATCTCCAGTCTCAGACTATTAAACTACGTCTAAATTCAATGGTGTTGCGATGATGGAGACCATTATCCCGTGAGTGTAGATCACTAGAGCAATAAGACTAGCAAAGAATGAGAGTGCGACGAATGGAGGCAAACTCACTAGAGTCAAAAAAAGAAATCACTCACCTCCAACAACAACACTTCATATGCCCCCTCCACCTCCCTTATGGTCGACGATCTCAGCAAATGCAAGCCTTGAGAGAAGATCCACCACCACCTAGACAATCCTCTATCTACGAGCGCCTTCATATTTTATTGTATTTATTTGTTTATATTGTTTTGATTTTTTAGTTGTTAGTAATTAAAAAGTATAATAATGTTTCTACTTTATAATTTATTCTGTTATGATCAATATAGCATGTAAAAGAAAAGAAAAAAACTTTACTAACTGTTAGTGTTGCAAGTGTGAGAAGTGTTGAAGTTAGTCCCACATCAAAGAAAGCATGAAAGAGTGAGGAGTTTATAAGATGAGAGACCCATTAACTTAACACCTTAAGGTTTTGAGTTGGATGTGGTGTCTTCTCATCTTATATTCTCTCACTTGATTCCTCCCCGAAATCTCTCCGATGGTCGAGAACTTCTTACAGTTGGCCCAACACTAACAACTAGGTCATTTGTGAGTGAAAAATGAAAACAAAAACATTTTTTATTTACAAATTAAAGGTTCACACAATCACACCCAGTAAAAATATTTTAGTTATTTAATTTTATATTTTAACGAGCATCTGTGTGCACATCACTAATAATATTTTATTTTAGCGCTAGCCACAGCATGTCGGTAACAATAGTCAAATTTTATCAATGGAATAATGATCAACGATCTTTTACCAACATTTTAAGTTTTTTTTTTTTTTATACAAATGGTTTGTGAATTATAATGTTAAATTGCTGCTTTCATTATACAAAGATAAAAGAAAAATCAAATAGCCGGCTAAAGTTCCACTTGGCACTAATTCCTACGTTAATGTAATAAAGTACTTATATTGAATTTCTTCTTCATTGTCTTTAGTGTCACTAGGCATCCTCCAGTACAACAAAACAGAATCTGAGAGTGTAACCAAATTAAGGTTGTGTGAAAAAGGAAGAGAAGCTAAGTAGGAATCTTTATTATCATATATTGGTATTACATACAAGTTACAATAGTTGAAAGAGAAAATAATAATGATGAAGAAGTCAACGATGAACATCAAAGGGCGCATGGAAAGGGAAGGTGGAGAAGAGGATCTCAGCCTTTTCAGGGAGTTAAGGAAGAGACAGAGTGAACGTGTCTCAAGTCTCCTACAATTTGCTTCTGAAGACTATGATTTTGATTCAAATAATGGTGAGTATACATTCAATAATCATCTTATCTTCTAACATATGTGAATCTCTAAAATTTACAGTGTGTGTTTTATTTGAAATTAACTATATTGTATCCCATCGAACTTTTTGAGTATGTACAAATTACTTGTGAACTTTCTTAAATAATTATGTTATTTTGACACGAGAAACTCGGGATCATCAATTTTTATAATTTGCACCATTTTTTATTCCAAATACTAACCCAAAATAATAATATTTGATAGTCATATAATATTGCTCTTTTGACACTTCTAAAATTTGATAGAATACGTTATATTTTTTTATAGTAAATAGATAATCCATGTTAATAGAGATTACAATAGTGTAATACTAAAATGTTTCTATATAACAATGAACTACTGTGTTATGATGACTAGGAGAATTAGAGTCTTTTAACTCTTCAGTTGATACTTAGATATTCCTTTAATAAGAATTCAGGATTTAGAATTGAATTATGTTTAACCACTTTTGTTTAATAAGATACTCGTTTTAATAACAATTTTATGTGCATTAAGCGCTTAAACAGATAATAATATTTTTGTTTCATGTATTAAGAAGAATTTTTTTTTTTTTGTAATTAAAAAAAATTTTCCTTAAGGTTACTTTTAATTAGTGCTAACGGAAGAAAACTATTATTGCAGCAAAGTTTTCACTTTATAGAGTGCCTTCTGGGAAGAAAGAATATGAGTATCTAGCGGAAACAAACAAAAACGAATATGATTGGTATGTTTCTTTTTCATTTTTGGCCTATGCTCATCTTGGGCCTGTTTGGGCCTCCATAATAGTTTCTTAATCCATAATTGTTGATCCTTGCTACTTTGCTATACAAAAACTTTTTATTCCCTGTCCCAGAAAAAAAAAACTTTTTACTTGTCACGAACCCAAAAAAAAAAATTTGTTTTGTGCACATTGATATGTATTTTATACAGCAATATACTTAATTATTAAAGTCATCAAAAAATTTTTACAACAGAATGTCCAACTTATCGTAATCGCTAAAATTAGCCATTAATATATTTCGTAATTTTATTTGTATGTTTTATTTTAATGTGAATCCAATTTGATTACATTACTTATGAAATTTGATTATATATGTAAATCTAGTTGGAAATTATTGTTTATAAAATTTGATTGTAAATACAAATATAGGATGAATTCACATTCTTATACAAATGATTTATCGATGATTGATTTCTATTGTCCATGTAACATAGTCGTTAATTATTATAGTCTTTGCTTCATAATAATTGATGTATATATGTGCAAATTAAAATACAATGAAACAGGTTAAAAACACCTCCTGCAACTCCTTTGTTTCCATCCCTTGAAATGGAACCCAACGCTCATCTTGTCCTTCAAAAGGAGATACCAATCTCTCAGCCTATCTCGAGGGTAAGATATTCAACTTTTAAATAAATATAATGACAAATAATTATGAGTAGAGAAATAATATGAGATGTGAGTTATGACACTCCGTCTCTTTCATATTAGTAGTTGTTTTTTATTATTATTATTATTTAGTGTATTTTATATAAATTAATGCATTGAAATTGTTTCTAACTTTCCAAAAGATTAGAACGATTTATCAGTATGGAATTGAGACATTACATAAACATGTAAATTATAAGACATTTATATTATATAAGGATTTAGCTATTTAATTAAGAGTGTAGTAATAAAAATTTTTCAAGTTTTCTAT
>NC_029792.2:118164268-118177375 GCF_000816755.2 Arachis ipaensis
AATCATTGTCATTCATAATATTTTTATTTTAGTCATTTGTATACTAATTAAGAAACTTAATAAAGAATTAATTACAAAATTTGTCACTAAAGTATTTTAACTAGAGTAACTAATAACTAATTTATAGTGTAAAATATTTAATAGCTAATTTGGCTTATAAATGTGTGCAGGATAAAAGTAGAAAATATTCAATAAATACTACATTTAAATGTGATAATGACAGATATATCAAACAAAAACAAAAAAAAAACAAAACTACAAATATGAAAAACGAGGATCCAATCATTTTTTTTTTTTTTATATTTAGTCCTTCAGAAATCTCATGTTAGATAAAATTATTCTTGAACTATGAAGCACAGACACTTCGTTGAGTTGTCGTGTTCGTGTGTCAGACACATTTCGGACACGACACTCACTGACACTCGTCCGACACGTGTGTCTGCTGTATCCGACCGTGTCTTTAATAAAAAATAAAAAATTATTCTCCGGACACACCTAGACACACCTAAATACTATCACGTGTCAGCGTATCCTATCTTATTCTTAACATATATTTTTAAAATAAATTTAGATATAGTATATATTATTATTTATTAAAACAAAAAAATATTTTAAATACTTGATATAATTAAAATAAGACATTAAAAATAATTAAAAATTTTAATTTATATTTTAATATCAATAAAATATCAAAATATCATTACGATTTATCTTAAAAATACTTTATATTTTATATGTATGCGTATCTATGTCATATAAGATTTTAAAATTCGCGTGTCGGTGTATTCCGTGTCGTGTCAGTGTCTATGCATTATAGTTCATGAAGAATGAAAAGTACTATAGAAGTCTTTAACGGATGGACCTGAGTAAACTTTAAAAATTTATCTAATATTTTTCACTTTTTAGGCAAGATTTGTTTTGAGGTATTGAGATGAAAATAAGAAAGTTGACATGTTTGTTGGTTTAAAGAGTGGTACTAAAATTTTAATATTTTAGTACTTTTAAAAAGTGAAGGCACATGGAATTAAAATTTTTGGAGACAGAAATTGAAATTTTAATAACATTTTATACTTAAAATATTCCCATTTCAATTAATTAATTCTAATTTTACTCTTTGTGCAAATTAAATTAAAATTTCATTCTTATTTCAATTTCTATTTTTTACTTTACACCAAATACAATACTAAAACTTATTTTAATTTCTGTTTCTTAATCTCTATCACTAGTCTCACTATCTATTTCTCTTCCAAACGCTAACTAAGGACGAATTTATTTGATGCAAAATTCTTCATGAACTAAATTATCAATTTCCTCTTTATTTAAAAGAAAGAACGTACATTAGCTACTCTAGCTTACATGCTTGTCTAGAGTAAAAAGTAACTAAAATGGATAACCGTTTGTTTTGACTTTTGGCCACTCAGTTTGCGGGGAATGATGAGAAGCAACTGAAATCCAAACCAATTATTGATGCAAAACCAAAGCCAAATCATACCAACTCATCAAAAGCAAAAGTTCCAATGAGATCAATAACCCCAAGTCACAATAGGCAGAGACCAACAACAATCATCATTAAGAATAATAATACTAACACAAACAATGAACACAAGCAATTACCCAACATTATTCACCATCATATCACCAAAAAGAGCATTATTGATACCAATTCTATTGCTCCTCAAAAGCAACCAAAGAAGAGCATGGAAGCAAATGAGTCCTTAGGGATGAAGGCTAAAACTCGGGGCGTTTCGCCATCCGTGAGATCAACAAGGATTGCAAGTAATTTTGTACTTGATCTTGATCTTCCGAATGAGGCACCGCCGAATCTTAGGACGGAACGAAGAGCGAGCTCAACCACAAGAGGAAGAAGCACTACTAGAGGTTCTAAACTTGTAGGGACTCAGAATCAAGATCCTATTCCAAGATCTATTGTTAGACCATCAAGGTCACCATCACCATGTGTGTCTAATAATAAAAATAATGGTGGTTGGAACCACTTAGAGAAAGCCCAGAAAAGTTTGAGGGCACAAAAGGAAAAGTTCACTCTTGCAGCAGGTGGAGGCAACGAAAATGGAGCACATTTTATGGGAAGTAAAATGGTAGAGAAAGTGGTGAAAGCTAGAAAATCAGGGATCAATAATCAAGCTGAGAAAGAAACAAAGCCAAAACCTTTGAAATATAAGGTGTGATATTTGATTATTTGTGCTTTGCACTTTAATGTTTTCTAGTTCACTTGAGGGAAGTTATTGAAACTAGAATTATGCAACTGTTATGATATGAGAAAATTAAATCATAAAGGATTTGCTCATTACTTGTGTGTTTAAACTATAGTTTTAGTTTTAGTACCACAACTATAGTTCATTATATTATATTTATCTATTATATCAAATGATGGAGCCTATATAACATTTTGCTTAACATTTTTACAACTAAAGGGTTGATGTTCATAGATTTTTTTAGGTGACAGTATCTTGAGTGATACCAATTTCATCCAGATATAGTCATGTAAATAGCAGAGGTACATTTTAAATAACTAAATCTTGGAAATAACTTTTTTCTAAATGTATATTTTTGTTAAAATATAACTTCGCCATACTTCCTTTAAGCTTAAAGTTTGGGTTATGTATAGCTTGTGACTCTAAATCTTTTAAAATATGCATTTTTTAGGCCAAAATTAATAATAGATTTGAAGAGTAAAAATTAATAACAGATTTAAAGGGTCAAAATTCTTTAAAGTGAAAAAGTTAGTAAAGTGATAAAATATAAAATTAATCATTTTTAAATTAAAATAGCAAAACTCACTTATAATGAGGGTTATAAATTCAACATAACTTTTAGCTCTTATCACTTTACCAATATTCTCATTTCACATGATCTAAATTCAATGTGAGGTATTATTCACTAAGGTATCCATTTCACACCAAAATTTATAAAATTAATAAAATACATGCCACCAGCATAGCTTTTCTGGCCAGTTATTGACCAAAGCTTTTGCCGATACACAATATCTCTCACTTTCTCTCTAACAAAAGTCTCATTGATGATTCAGTGAAGTTGTCTTGTTTTTTAGTTACTAGGGATGAGAGAGAGTGATATTGTACTCTACAACAAAGTGCTGAGGAGTAGAAATAGGCATAACACTATTTGCAATGGCAAATCCCCTTGCAAATCTGAATACACCAGTACCACCCACTATTGGCATCTCTCTATTCTCCTCAGAGATAGGGTTCCTCCCAAGCATGCTTATTGTGCTCCCTGCATATATCCCTTCCGTGAATGCAAAATTCGTCAACATTGTCATCCCAAGATCCTGCATATTTAGAGACACATCCAGACATTTTTAATGATATTTTTCATGGATTCAGATTTAATTTCATCTTTCTCTGGGATCAAATATAGGGTTAATAGTCAAATTAGTTTTTGAAAGATAAAACATTCTTCAAATTTATCCTTAAAAGATTTTTTTAATCAAATTAGTCTTCAAAGATTGCGAATTAGTCATATTTATCCTCGGATCACTCCATTAACAATTCTCTTCAAAAATTGATGTTGTAAAACATTAATTGATAACATATATAATACCTGATATGTCCAATTAGATATTAATCAAATATATTTATAAAAATTTATTAATTTAGCCATTTTTTTCAATTACAAAAATTCTATTTCTAATATGACCTAGTGACTAAATTAATAGGTTTTCATAAACATATTTAGTCAAGGTCTAATTGAACATATTATGTGCCATGTAGCTCTAGCAGTTAACATATCAATCATTGACGAAAATTATGAGTGGAGTAACTGAATGACAGATATGATTAATTCGTAATTTTTTAAGGATCAATTTAATTGAAAAAATCTTTCAAGAACAAATTTAAAAAATATCTTATCTTTCAAAGACTAATTTGACTATTAACCCATCAAATATAATACTTAATTCAACAATGTTATGTATGCAAAAAGCAGATACCAAATCAGTTATACAATTTAAAAATAAATTTAACAGCAAGAATATTCATATACATGATAAATGATTTGGTGGCTGGTTTTTTGTGAATTTATGCAATTCATGCGGACAAATAATATTCAAGAACCATATTGATCGTTTTCTCAAACTAAAACCTTAACAGTAAAACTATCTATGACAAAAATTAACGACTACTTAGATGAAGCAGTGAAATCAATAAAGCATTTTGGATACAAAGGATCTTTCTCTCTTTTCTTTCTCATAATTGACTCCATAGCTAATTTTACCATAACCTATGTTAGTACTTCACCTGCAGAGAAGCCAGAGCAAACAAACCCTGGGCTCTTCCAACTTGTTTGGAAGTCAACTCAGGCCCTTCAGTCATAACATCATCCATGGCAAAAATGGACCCAAAACCGTTGGGAACATTCTTGGGTGTGTCCACAATTTGCACCACCGTTGGGTTCTTGTCGTTTCGGATGTCATGGTAATAGAAGTGGAGATGGGTTAGTTTCTCTGAGGGTAAAGTTATGTAGGATTGTTCTGAAAACGCTCCATGGGTAATGGTAGTGAAGGAGATAGAGATTATTAGAGTTATTAGCAAGAAGTTGAGAGCAGAAGCCATGTTTGTGGTAACTCATCAAGTAGCTATATTTGGAACAAACTTATAGGACCTTTTTTGCAATTAGAAATTCTTAAGTTTAATATTTCTTTTTTACCCACGGCGATCTCGAGGTCGTCTTCATATGATTGAGATGAGTTGAGTTGAGACGCTAAGACGTGGTTTGTTGTTGTCACCCACGTGCCACGTGGCAAACATTCCCACTTGGAGAAACGTGCGTCGTAAACCGCTTCATATAAGTCTATAAAATAATAATAAGAGAGTTATAGGCAGGACTTTTTTTAAATAAATAGAAAACTTTTAATTACGAAAATATTCAATTCGTATCATTTTTATTGATTTGAATTTTGTGTCCTATTTCGTTTATAGTGTAAACGAATTAATATTGTATATTTTATTTATACGGTAAACGAAATAAGATACGATATGTGAAATATATATATTTTGCTTATAGTATAAACGAGATACATAAAAAATGATGAAAAGTGATGAACTGTAAATGAGATACGATACCATAAAATTTCAGCAGCTATAAAAGGAGCTAGAACCATTTGTATTCTCCATAAACATTTCACATCTTCTCTTCTGTTTTTCTTCCAAAAATTAAAAAAAAATATCTAGTAGTAGTGAATACGTGGTTGTTAGTGTATATCCCAATTATCATATGAGAAACAGTAACACTGAAGTGATATTTGAGTGTGATAATCTCATTCTATTACGCACTCAACAAGTAAGTTCTTTATCCGAACTAAAAAATCTGATATTGAGGAGCGTTTATGCTAGTGGGAGAAAAGGGGTTGGAAGGGTTAGGTTTAGGTTGCTAGCACTGATGAGAAATAGAGTTTTTCGATTTCGTCTGTTTTGACTCCATAGCGGAACAAGTGATGGAACTTTCTGCGGTGGTGGTAGATCTGACCACTCGAATTTCGTGCAGGATGATCTACCTCAAGCATCATCACCGCTACATTGTGCTAGTCTAGCGGAAGACATGAACGTGGATAGTGAGGATTCCGATGAGGAGTATGTTGCCAATAGCAACGATAGTTGTTCTCCTAAAGATGATGAGGAGGAGGAGTTTGTATCAGAAACGCCAGTTGACACATCATTTGGTATCTTCTGCCTGCCCAATACCCAATTTCAGCCTTATTAGCTATACCCAGTCACTATCTGATGCGTGAGCATCTTGTCTATCTTTTCCTAGCGAATTTGCATCTAAATTGTTGAATTTAATTAAGAATTAATTATATTTTAGCCACTATGGATGCTATTTTGAATTTTGTACAATACTGTTTATTTTAGTTAGCATTTGGCGGAATTTGATGGAGTTTCTGCAGAGAAAGAGAAGAAGCCAATGAGATGACCAGCGAATACCGACGCGGACGCATGGCTCACGTGACCGCACGGAATGGAGGAAATCACAATGACGCGATCGCGTGCCTGACGCGAACGCGTGGACTGGAATCTGCACAAATGACGCGAACGCGTGGACGACGCGGACGCGTCACATGCGCCACGTGCAGAAAATGCAGAAAAACGCTGGGGGCGATTTCTGGGCTGTTTTAACTCAATTTTCAGCCCAGAAAACACAGATTAGAAGCTGCAGAATGGACAGAACAAGTGGTCCCCACCCATCAACTGAAGATCTGTTAATTAATTCAAATCTTAAATTAGGAAAAGATATTATTTTAAGTTTAATTTTAAATATTAGATTTTAAATTTATTAGGATTAGTTATAAAAAGGGATCTGATGCCATCAGATTGGAACTCGGTACTTTTTTACCTGAATCCTTATTTTCTCTTTTCCATGAGCAACTAAACCTCCACTGTTAAGGTTAGGAGCTCTGTCTATTTCTATGGATTAATTTTATTGCTTTTACTATTTTAATTTATGTGTGGATTTATAATTTAAGAAATATTTTCACTCTTTATTTTATGAATTTGGGTGGAACGGAAGTATGACCCTCTTTCTATTTGAGTTCTTGTAAAACTTGGAAAAGCTCTTTACCTAAACAACAGCTTGAAAACTATTTCTCCTAAATTTTAATTATCTGAATTTAATAGGATACGTGACATATAATCCTTTTACCTCTTGGATAATTAGAGTTTTTGTGGCATATAAACTAGAAATTATCGTCCTCTAATTGGAATTAATTGACCAAAGAATTGGCAGTTAATGAATTTTAGGGGAGACTAGGAAGGTCTAAGGAATTAGGGTCTAGTCACATACAGTTTGCCATAAATTAAATCCTTGAATTTTTTATTTATTTATTTAGTATTGTTATTTTATTATTTTACACAGGTTACCTCACAGGGACTTCTCTGCACTCTGACGTAGAGAGTCCCATTTTTTTCTTGTTTTCTGCTTGTGTATGCGCAGGAATAGAGATAAAGAACATCTCTTAGACTTTGATTCTGAACCTGAAAGAACTTTCAGGCGACGTTTACAACAAGCAAGACTTTGCAAGGCTGCAGAATTCACTATGGAAAATAATAATGCTAATGCCAATGTGGTAAATCCGAATGGGGATGATCAACAAAGGAGAGTGCTTGGCTCTTACTCTGCTCCTACTGCAGATCTTTATGGAAAGAGCATTGTGGTGCCTCCTATAACTGCAAACAACTTTGAGTTGAAGCCACAATTGGTCACCCTGGTGCAACAGAACTGCCAGTATCATGGACTCCCTCATGAAGATCCAAATCAGTTTATTTTTGATTTTCTGCAGATATGTGATACTGTGAAGACAAACGGAGTGAACCCAGAGGTGTACAAACTCATGCTCTTCCTGTTTGCTCTGAGGGATAAAGCAAAGTTATGGCTAGATTCCCAACCAAAGGAGAGTCTGAATACTTGGGACAAGGTTGTTACTGAGTTTCTCACAAAATTTTTCCCACCAAAGAAGCTGACTAAGCTTAGGTTGGAAGTTCAGACTTTCAGACAGAAGGAGGGTGAAACTCTTTATGAAGCTTGGGAGAGATACAAGCTACTGACTAGGCAATGCCCTCCTGACATGTTCTCCAAGTGGACCCAGCTGGATATCTTTTATGAAGGCTTAGGAGAGATGTCAAAGATGAGCTTAGATACCTCTGCAGGCAGTTCATTGCATAAGAAGAAGACACCAGAGGAGACTATTAAGCTGATTGAATTAGTTGCAAGCAACCAATATCTCTACTCATCTAACAGGAATCCTGTGAACTCTGAAATCTCTCAAAAGAGAGGTGTGTTGGAAGTAGAAGCTGTTAATGCTCTTCTTGCTCAGAACAAGCTGATGTCTCAGCAAATAAATCTACTTACTCAACAGATGGGTGGCATGCAAGTCTCAGTTATCAACACCCAAAATCCACCACAGGAAGTCTCCTATGACATGGCAGGTAACTTTATGCAAAATGATAATTATGATTATACTCAACCTTCTTCTGAACAGGTGAATTACATGGGGAGTGGTCCTAGAAATCCCAACAATGATCCATATTCTAAGACATACAACCAGGGATTGAGGAATCACCCAAATTTTGGATGGAAGGACCAACCTCAGAGACCTCAGAACGTCAACAATAGTTCTCAGGGCGGTTTCCAGCAGAACAATAATTTGGAAGCAATATTGACAGGTTTTAGACAGGAAACCAGAGCATCCATCAAGAACCTGGAAATTCAAATGGGTCAATTAGCCACAAAGGTCAATGAAATTGATCAGAGGACCACTAATAGCCTTCCTGGTAACACAATTCCAAATCCAAGAGAGGAATGCAAGGCTATCACCATAATAAGTGAACAAGTGGCAAGTGCGGAAGCACAATTTATGCAGGAAACCAAGGCCTCCATTAGAAACTTAGAGGTGCTAGTGGGCCAACTGAGCAAGCAAATACTTGAGAGGTCTGCAAGTACAGTTCAAGGTGATACAGTGGTGAACCCAGGAAAAGATTGCAAGGGTATTCAATTAAGAAGTGGTAAAGTAGCTGGCTCTGAGACCAAGGCCAATGAAGAGCTAGTTGAAAAGGAAGCTCCAGAGGAGAAGAAGGAAGAAGTAGAACACGCCCCTCCAAAGCGTGCGGACAAACCATTCCCAGACTCTCTTGACACTTATCCTACTTTGCCAAAGGCTCCTGAATACAAGCCTAAAATGCCATATCCTCAGAGACTTCAAAAGGAGACCAAGGACAAACAGTTCTCAAAGTTCTTGGAAATCTTCAGAAAGTTACAAATTAATATTCCTTTTGCTGAGGTTTTGGAGCAAATGCCTATCTATGTCAAGTTCATGAAGGAGCTGTTGTCAAAGAAAAAGCGTTTAAAGGGAGATGAAACAGTAGTCCTGACTAAGGAATGTAGTGCTGTAATTCAGAATAACTTGCCAAGAAAGATGCCAGATCCAGGGAGCTTTCAAATTCCATGCACTATTGGGAGCACAACCTTTGAGAAAGCTTTATGTGATCTGGGAGCAAGCATCAATTTAATGCCCTTGTCTGTGATAAAGAAGCTGCAGATCCAAGAGGCACAACCCACAAAGATAGCATTACAGATGGCGGACAAATCTATGAAGCCGGCATACAGATTAATGGAGAATATCTTGGTCAAAGTGGGTAAGTTCTTCCTCCCAGCAGATTTTGTGATTCTTGATACAGGGGAGGATGAGAATGCCTCTATAATTCTAGGAAGACTATTCCTAGCCACTGGAAGAGCTCTGATTGATGTAGAAGTGGGTGAATTAGTGCTTAGAGTGCATAATGAGCAACTGGTCTTTCATGTCTTCAAAGATGTACATTCAACAGGTGAAGAAGAGAGGTGCATGCAGAAAAGAAGTTCAAAGTAAGGGGTGAAGAGCTGAGCCCCTATGATCCTCTTCCTTAGAGGAGCTGACCGTCAAGCTAGTGACGATAAAGAAGCGCTTGTCGGGAGGCAACCCGATAAATTCGTATCCTTAGCTATTTTTCGTAGTAGTAGTTTTCTTAGTTATTTTATTTTATTTTATTTTATTTTTTTTTGAGTTCTTACTAATTTTCTGATCATGCAGCTATGTTCTTCCAGGAACCGAACACCTCAAGCTATAAAATAAATAAAAAAAAAGCACCCGACGCGCCAGCGTCGCTGACGCGAACGCGTCATTTAGGGGTGCAAGAAAAAAATAAAAAGTTACAGAGAGTTGCGCGGGAGTGGCGCCAGAATGGAGCCTTTCGCACAAACGATCCCACGTGATCGCGTACCTCATGCGTTCGTGTCGTTTGTGATTTTCGTCATTCACACGGTCGCGTCACCGACGCGATCGCGTGACCTGCAAATTCGACGTAAAAGAGCGTTTGGGTAGAGAGTTGTGCCAGCTTGGGGCAAGAAGTGTGCTAAAAGCACAAATTTGGTCACGCGGATGCGTGACTGACGCGTTCGCGTCAGTTGCATATATGGCCATCCACGCGAACGCGTGCCTGACGCTATCGCGTCATTATGAAGAATGCGCGACGTACGCGATCGCGTGCTGCACGCAAATCGCGTCGCTTGCGCCGCCCAGTCTTCTTTCTCTCTCTCCCAATCCTAATTCTCTCTTATTCTCTTATCCTTTTATTTTTTCTTTCCTTTTAATAGTTGTCTCTTCTATTTTCAGTTCTTCTTTGCTTGAGGACAAGCAAACCTTTAAGTTTGGTGTTGACGCTGCGCTTATAGGTTTTCTAGTACAAAAGGGAGGCGAATCATCTTCGCAAAGGAGCACAACATGAAGAATAAAGCGACCGCTAGGATAATTAAGGTGGTTGAGTTCCTTTCATTTTTTATTCCTCCCCTCTTTTTCTATGTTATGTTCCGGTTTCCTGTTATTTTGCTTTGTTTGTTGCATTATCCTTTATTAGTTAGAATCCTAGGACTAGTTTAGTTTTCCTATTGTGTTAATTCTGAAAAGATGTCTCATGTATTACTCATTGAGTTTAAATAAAAAAAAAATTATAGGAGTGATATATTGCATGAGAAAGTGGGTCTATATTGAATAATAGTCTTATTTACTTAAATGTGGTGGTATTTTCTGTGATTCTGAATGCATGACATGAACAGTGCATATTTTTTGATAGTGAAGTTTATGAATGTTAAAATTGTTGGCTCTTGAAAGAATGATGAAAAAGAGAAATGTTATTGATAATCTGAAAAATCATAAAATTGATTCTTGAAGCAAGAAAAAGCAGTGAAAAACACAAAGCTTGCGAAAAAAACTGGCGAAGAAAAAAAAAATAAAGAAAAAAAAAGAAGCAAGTAGAAAAAGCCAATAACGTTTTAAACTAAAAGGCAAAGGGTAAAAAGGATCCAAGACTTTGAGCATTAATGGATAGGAGGGCCCTAAGGAATAAAATCCTGGCCTAAGCGGCTAAATCAAGCTGTCCCTAACCATGTGCTTGTGGCGTGAAGGTGTCAAGTGAAAAGCTTGAGACTGAGCGGTTAAAGTCGTGGTCCAAAGCAAAAAGAGTGTGCTTAAGAACTCTGGGCACCTCTAACTGGGGACTCTAGCAAAGCTGAGTCACAATCTGAAAAGGTTCACCCAGTTATGTGTCTGTGGCATTTATGTATCTGGTGGTAATACTGGAAAACAAAATGCTTAGGGTCACAGCCAAGACTCATAAAGTAGTTGTGTTCAAGAATCAACATACTGAACTAGGAGAGTCAATAACACTATCTGGATTCTGAGTTCCTATGGATGCCAATCATTCTGAACTTCAAAGGATAAAGTGAGATGTCAAAACTATTCAGGATTGCAGTTGTAAACCCCACTATAAGAAGAGACATGAGCTTAATCGAACTCTCATTCTCATGCAAATTCACATCCTAAGCTTATGTTAGTTTTGGTTGCTTGAGGACAAGCAACAGTTTAAGTTTGGTGTTGTGATGTGTGAGCATCTTGTCTATCTTTTCCTAGCGAATTTGCATCTAAATTGTTGAATTTAATTAAGAATTAATTATATTTTAGCCACTATGGATGCTATTTTGAATTTTGTACAATACTGTTTATTTTAGGTAGCATTTGGCGGAATTTGATGGAGTTTCTGCAGAGAAAGAGAAGAAGCCAAGAAGATGACCAGCGAATACCGACGCGGACGCATGGCTCACGCGACCGCGCGGAATGGAGGAAATCACAATGACGCGATCGCGTGCCTGACGCGAACGCGTGGACTGGAATCTGCACAAATGACGCGAACGCGTCACATGCGCCACGTGCAGAAAATGCAGAAAAACGCTGGGGGCGATTTCTGGGCTGTTTTAACTCAATTTTCAGCCCAGAAAACACAGATTAGAAGCTGCAGAATGGACAGAACAAGTGGTCCCCACCCATCAACTGAAGATCTGTTAATTAATTTAAATTTAAATTCAAATCTTAAATTAGGAAAAGATATTATTTTAAGTTTAATTTTAAATATTAGATTTTAAATTTATTAGGATTAGTTATAAAAAGGGATCTGAGGCCATCAGATTGGAACTCGGTACATTTTTACCTGAATCCTTATTTTCTCTTTTCCATGAGCAACTAAACCTCCACTGTTAAGGTTAGGAGCTCTGTCTATTTCTATGGATTAATTTTATTGCTTTTACTATTTTAATTTTTGTGTGGATTTATAATTTAATAAATGTTTTTGCTCTTTATTTTATGAATTTGGGTGCAACGGAAGTATGACCCTCTTTCTATTTGAGTTCTTGTAAAACTTGGAAAAGCTCTTTACCTGAACAACAGCTTGAAAACTATTTCTCCTAAATTTTAATTATCTGAATTTAATAGGATACGTGACATATAATCTTTTTACCTCTTGGATAATTAGAGTTTTTGTGGCATATAAACTAGAAATTAATTATCGCCCTCTAATTGGAATTAATTGACCAAGGAATTGGCAGTTAATGAATTTTAGGGGAGACTAGGAAGGTCTAAGGAATTAGGGTCTAGTCACATACAGTTTGCCATAAATTAAATCCTGTATAATTAAATTAGTTAGTAAGAAAAGTTAATCCGGAAAAATAGATAACTCTGAAACCTTAACTATCTTCTCCATATATTATTCCCATCTTAATTACTTGCCTTTCTTCAATATTTTTGATATTGTTTAATGTCTTTTATATTGCATCTCAACACTATTTTCTGTCTGTCTAACTAATCCTATCAAACGCTATTGTTGCTTAATCCATCAATCCTCATGGGATCGACCCTTACTCACGTAAGGTATTACTTGATACGACCCGGTGCACTTGTCGGTTAGTAAGTGTGGTTATAAAAATACCGCACTACTATCATATATTAAATCAGGATGTGATGCATGAGAAAACTCTATTTTCCAATATGGGTGGAGAGAATTACAACTTAGATAGTGGTGTAGAGTTTCGGGTTGGTCATAGATTCAAAAACAGAGAGGCAGTAATGCAAGGTGTGAAGAATTATAGCATTCACAAAAGTGTTGAGTACCAAGTCGTGGATTCGGACCGATTAAAGTACTATGTGCATTGCTGACAATTTGCAGTAGGATGTCCTTGGAGTCTCCGTGTTGTCCTCCGACAAAATCTTTGTTATTGGTG
>NC_029792.2:118177888-118200669 GCF_000816755.2 Arachis ipaensis
CGTCCCGAACCTTTTTTTGCATATAAAATCGTCCCTAAGGTTTAACTTGGTTTTAAAATTATCCTTACCTTAGGGACCAAAATCGTACGGAGGTGGCGGCGGAAGTGAAGGTAGAGGTAGATCATTGACAGCTTCTTCTTTTTCTTTCCTTCCCCCTTCTTCGTCTTCCCTCCCCCTTCGCAGGAGCAGAAACACTCTCTTTCTCTTTTTTTCTTTTTTATTTTATAATTTTTTTGTTATAGGTAATTTGGTCCAAAATTTTAATATTTAAGTAAAAAAGACAATTTTAAAACTTGGTTTTAAACCTTGGGGATGATTTTGTATGCAAAAAAAAAAGTTGGGGACAAAAATTTTTTGGCCCATGCCTTAGGGACCAAAATCGTACTTAACCCTTAATTAGGGTGTAGTTTCTTATTTATCATAATTATATTTATTATAAATGCCTACCATATATATTTTATTTCGTTAGGGAGGTGCGCATACGTGTTTAGCACCCACCATGTCTCAGGACCATCGACGGTTAGACAGCAATCTCACCATGCCGTGTGAGGTGCTAGGCCCTGGTGACAAGCTCAGCAAGCAAACTGAGGTAGTCGCTAAAGCAGACGAATGATGATGAACCTGCCTGAGACTCTGCTCACCGCGTGTGCAAAACTGTTCTGTGATATGCTGCATCATATGCTAGTCAGTGGTATGAATTTGGAATGCCTCGTCGAACAAGATTTTGTCAACCATAGAGGCCTCTTGACGACTGCTCAATGGCCCGAGATCCACCCAGCCAGGTGGGGTAATATCCCAATCATCTCGAACTGCCTGTGACTGTGACCCCAGTGGTGGTGGAGGTGGAGGTGGAGGTGGTGGTGGGGGTGGGGTGGATGTGGTAAGTCTGGCAAGTCACCCTGGTCTTCTAGGATATCAATGTGCTCCTCCTGCTGGTGATACTCAGCCTCCTCCTCAGACTCCACATCCAACTGCTCCCTACGAGACCTGACCCTCTCCTTCCGAGGCCCTGCAGCTCTTCTGCCTTCCCTAGCACCTCTCTCTCTCTTGGTTGGCCTCCGGGTGTCCGCTCAAACCTTCCTGGCACACCTACGACGATCAGGGATGTCTTGGAGAAGGTGAAGAACGTCCCGAGGCTAGCTGGCAGTAGGCTGGACATCACCCGGTAAATCCATCAGTCTGGGGTCATCAAGCACCTTCTGGCCTGACAAATGTCTAACGCAGCAAGCTTGCCAAAACCAGTCCCAGTACTCTTGCGTCGACTGATAGTCTATGAACGGCTAAATAGAGATCCGATGGCCATCCTCAAATTGAAGCCTCCAGCCATTATACCACTACTCATGTCGAGTAGGCCGCTAGACGTACTCGTCACGTTCTGTGGTGGTCAGGAATTTGTCAACATTGACCAGGGCCCCAAGCACGGGCTTCTCGCCAGCAAACTGATGTTTCACTCGATCAACATGGTGAAACTCAAAAATATTAAAACAGACAAGAGGAACAACAGACATCCATGTCTCTCACTTTGCCTCCTCCTTCAGCCAATCCGGGCACAGGGCCTACAGTGCAAGGTCGTCATACAGCGTCCACAAGAACTACAACATAACATGTAATGTAATCATCATCAATAGTTACTTACACCGGATATGTTATTCATTTATTTATAACTAACTAAAAGTCTTTCGTGTACCTCATATAACTGTAATCGATCCAAGGCTACCTGCCATCTGAGGACTCTTTATTCGTGTTGATCCTTACTCTGCTGGGCCATACCTATCAACCTGTGGACATATGCAAGAACAACAGTGTATCAATTTATGCATGAGGATCTTCAATTAGATAAATGAAGAAGAAGAAATCTTTGGTGGATCTTTGGGATACATCGAAACCTGTCTCAAGTGAACACTACTGAGAAAATCTATGGTAGATCCAAGAAAGTATAAGTGGAGTGCATCCGCTAATGTCTGTGGTGTCCCAATGTACTGCAGAGCTTAGGGAGTGGTAGGTCTATGCAAGCACAGTGGACCCCCAAGACAGATCACAGCACCTCTGGAAGTCATCCAATAGTGGCAGCCACTGGAGATGGACCTGATTGTTTGGCTTGTCAATCATCAGGTAACCCCCAATCAGCAACAGTATGTAACGCCTCGTGTACTGTCGTAGGGTGGCTGGATTAGCGATATCAGGCATATGCCGGACTCGGTACCGAAGCCATGTCAGGTTGATGGAGAAAGACTCCTTCCTCTATGCACCCTGCTACTGACCATGAGAAGGCCTGGTACCAAGTAGCTGCTCCACCCAATCCTAGGTCGAGTGCCCGTACTATATCTAAAAATCACGGAAGCACCCACCCATTGGTTCTCCATGAGCATGTAGCCCGAGGTGGTATGCAACATCCTACAGGGTAATGGTGCACTCACCCCATGGCAGGTGAAAAGTGAGGATCTCCGGACGCCAGTGCTCCACGAATGCCATAATCAATAAGTTGTCAAACACGAAGTCCTTGAGCGGCACCGTGTCACCAAACCTAGCCTTCCTCAAGTAAAGGACAATGGCGTTCGGTGGTGCAAGCGTGTGACTCATGGTGCGGAATTTACAATCCACAAACTAACCGGCAAGTGTACCGGGTCGTACCAAGTAGTACCTCAGGTGAGTGAGGGTCGATCCCACAAGGATTGATGGATCAAGCAACAATGATTGAGTGATTGGCTTAGTCAGACAAACAGAAAATGGTGTTTTGAGAGTTCAACTGCATTAAACAGTAAATCAGAGAATCAGAAAATAAACAGTAAATTGGTGTGAATAATATGGGAGAAAACAGCTAAGGCTTCAGAGATATCTATCTTCCGGATTGACTTTTCTTACTAACTATTTTAATCATACAAGATTCAATTCATGACAAACTATATGTGATTAAACCCTAATTCCTTAGACCTTTTTAGTGTCCTCTAACTTTCATCAACCGCCGATTCCTAGGTCACTTGATTCCAATCAGAGGGTTAAGTTCAATTCTAGTTTATATGCCACAAAAACCCTAATTACCCAAATATAAGAGGATTATATGTCACGTATCCCGTTAAGTCCAGATAATTGGAAGTTGAGGAGAAATTATTTTCAAGATGTTGTTCAAGTAAAGAGCTTTTCCAAGTTATACAAGAACCCAATTAGAACAAGGGTCATACTTCCGTTCCACCCAAATTCATAAGATAAAGAACGAAAATAATTCTTGAAATAGAAATCAGTACATGAATTAAAATAGAAAAGTAATAGTATCAATCCATACAATAGACAGAGCTCTTAACCTTAACAGTGGAGGTTTAGTTGCTCATGGTTCAGAGAGATAAACTAGGATTTTGTAAAACTGTAAATTGCGGAATGAGGTGGAAGAGAAGAGAGAAGCCCGAAGGCTGAATCTTTTCTCTTTTATATATAATCCTAATTAATGTAAAATATATTTCTAAAAAAACTAAATAATATCTTTTCCTAATTATAAAAGAAATAAAGTTTAATCAAAATTTATTAATTGCTTCTCGTAGTCTTGTGTAGACGAATTGGGGACCACTGGCTTCATTGAGGGTTGGCGCCAAACTTGGAAGAATCAAAGTTTGGTGTGGACTAGGCAGAGGATTCCTTGGAGCTTCTTTGCTTGTGGCGCCAAACTTGGACTCTTCCAATTTGGCGTGGGATGGTGCGTGTGGCTTTCTTTGGGGACTTCATATTGACGCCAAACTTGACAATGATCAAGTTTGGCGTGGAGTGGTGCGTAACCTTTTTTTGGAGTTCTTGTGTTGGCGCCGAACTTGAGTAAACTCAAGTTTGGCGTGGAGATGGCAGTAGGCTTTCCTTCATTGACGCCAAACTTGAACTCCTTCAAGTTTGGCGTGGAGCTTCCCGCATGCATTCCTTAAAAGACTTGGTTGTGGCGCCAAACTTGAGCTTCCTCAAGTTTGGCGCCGTGAAGGCCGAGTGTGCTGGAAAATAAGTGTACACTATTATACATCGTTGGAAAGCTCTGGAAGTTAGCTTTCCAATGCCGCTGAAATCACGTCAATTGGACCCCTGTAGCTCAAGTTATTTTGAGTGCACGGAGGTCGGGGTTGACAGCATCATTCGCTTTCTTCCTTTTCTGCTACAAAACTCCGTCAAATCCATCTGAATGCTACCTGAAATAAACAGAAATTGCACACAACTCAAAGTAGCATTCATAGTGGCTATAGGTAATTAAATCACCTAGGGAGAAGTAGGCAAGGCCTCTGTTAAAAAATAAAAATTGGAATAAAAAATCTATTTCAAAAATAAACATTTAAATGTCAAAATAAAAAGATAAAAAATATACTAAACATGTATTCTACATTTCATAACTCAATAGGAAAAAGAATAATTAATTTATAAAGATCGACCGTTCGAAAAAACATATCAATTGTTCATAAGTCCAACTAAAACATTAAATAACAGTTAAAAAAAAAGTTACATACAAAGGTACCACCATTAAAATTAAAAATATAAAAATCAAATTAAATAAAAACAAAATGAAATAACAATTTAGTTAATAAATTAATTTAACTAATAACTAAACTCACATCTATCTATTAACACTGACTAAAAAAAGATATCTTTCAAGTTATCAAAATTAAAATTAAAAATATAGAAATTAAATTAAAACATAACAAAATGCAATAAATATTTAATTGATAAAATAATTTAACTAAACCTTAAACTATACCTATCAATTAACACTTACTAACAATACATTCTATCACCTAACATATACTATATCTATAAAAGTACTCTAACTATGACTATCATTATATGTTTATTTAATTTAAACATAAAAATAACAATACTAATCTGGAAGTCGATTATCCTAGCGATATACCACATCACGTTCAGGCGGTTAATATCCTCATCCTGTGCATCTGCGTGCGCCATAATCTCCGAATGCCTCGATAATATGATTAGAAAAGGCTAGAAGTGGGAGAAAAGTAGAAGAAATAGATGAAAAGTGAAGTCAAATGGCGCTGTAAACGAGTTCTATATATAAGCACGCGTGTATCACTTCTTTCGTTTACAATATAAATGAAATAAGGACGTTACACAACACATATGCTAATGTCATACGACCACGTTGTATCGTGTCTTATCTCGTTTACCGTGTAAATGAAATACATAGAATCTTATTTCATTTACATTGTAAACGAGATAAGACATAAAATTCAAATAAGTAAAAACACTACAAATTACATATTTTCGTAATTAAAAGATTTATTTATTTATTCAAAAAAAATCCGTTATAGGCACCAGTCTTTCTTATGCAAATAATTATTAATTATGGTAAGTGATAAGGGAATAGAGCAAGAAAACCAAGAAACTAAGCTACTTGCTTTAACAGCAAGATAAATTAACTTATGTCAGTTATAATAGTTGTTATATATATAACCGTCATATGTCCATTGTGGTTTACACAAAACAATTATAATAAGCATTTACAATTCAATTTCAGTCTCTCAATTCATCTCTATCTTGATTCTTTCATGGTATCAAGAGTTGAGGTTCAGATCTCATGGGGTCTATTGTTCCAATTAATACTACTACACCTTCTTCTACTCCCATCATGCCTCTTCTTGACAAATTAGATGAAAAGTCATTCAAGACTTGGCAACATCTTGCTCTTCACATCATTAGTGACTATGAACTCAGTGATCACCTTCTCAAGGACTAGGTTCCAGCAAGATTAGCAGGAACGAAATCAGCAACATTCAAATCTTGGACTACAAAAGACCACTTTCTCATATCATGACTCCTTCAATCAATGGATATCTCATTCAGAAACAAGATGTTAGACTGCAAATTTGCATATCAGGTATGGGATCGAATTCAAGATTATTTTTCTAAATCAGCAAAAGCTACAATCAAGCAACTCAAAGCAGAACTCAAAACTATCAAAAAGCAAAGGATGACTGTCTCTGACTATCTCAAACGCATTCGATCAATTGTTGATTCTTTGGCTGCATTGGATCATCTACTCTCTCTTGAAGATCATGTCGAAGCCATTACTGAAGGTCTTGATGAGGATTATGCAATGTACATTTCCTCAATCGCACCTACGCTTGAGTCTTTGTCTCTTATTGAGGTAGAAACCTTGCTTCTTGGGCATGAAACCATGCTTGCACGATTCCGAGAAACTCAATTATCCCTTCCCCAAGCCAATTTTACACGAACCACTTCTCAATTTTCGCGAGGCACTGCTAGAGATTTTAATCATGGCCGAGGAAGGGACGGACGATTCAATCGCGGGGGCCGAGGTTCTTTTCAACAAAATCATTCTCAATGCCAAGTGTGTGGCAAATTTGGCCACATTGCCATTTCTTGCTTTCACAGATATGATCCAAGTTATCAACAGTCACCTCTGATTTTTAATGCCCCCAATTCTGCATCATCACCTATGCCAGCTCCACCACCTCCATCCTATCATAATCCTCGAGCTTATCTTGCTACACCATCTACTCTCTCTCTGAGGCTTCATGGTTTCTAGATACTGGTGCCTCTCATCACAACACACATGATCCATCTAGCTTTCTTGAAGCAGAAGCATACACTGGTCAAGAACAAATTATGTTAGGTAATGGGTCAAGTACGTGTATTACTCATATTGGCAATGCAAATCTTTATTCTCTTGATAATCATAAACAATTTGTTTTGAATAATTTACTTCTTGCACCAGATATAGCTCATAATCTTGTAAGTGTGCAAAATTCACAGCTGACAATGCGTGCTTTTTTTAGTTTTATGCTGATTTTTGCTGTGTCAAATCTCAGGCAACCACTAGTTTTATGCTAAAGTTAGAATTTATGCATTTGAAAATGTAGCTCTTTATAATTCAAGATCAACCACTAGTACTGCACTAAAAGCTTTTCATGCTAATATTGATAATTACTCACTCTGACACTCTAGACTAGGACATACAGCACCTAAAATTGTTGCTACTGTACTAAGAACTTGAAATATTCCATTTACTCCTCCATCTTCTAACTCTCTTTGTAAAGATTGTTGCTTAAAAAAAATGCATCATTTGCCTTTTACTCTTGATTCCTATCAGTTTCATGCTCCTTTGGACATGATTTATAGTGATTGTGTTTGGGGATCAGTCCCTATTCTTTCTTTTCATGGTTTTAGTTATTATGTTGTATTTATGATGCCTAAACTCACTATACATGTATCTATATGCTGCATTCTAAGTTACAGGTTTTTGCTGTATTTGTTCAATTTAAACGTCTAATGGAGAATTTTACAGGTTTAAAAATTAAAGCATTTCATAGTGATAATGGAAGGAAATATCTTTCTTTTGCATTCACTGATTACCTATCATCTAATGACATTGCTCATAGATTTTCTTGCCTATATACACCACAACAAAATGGTCGAGCTGAGCGCAAACATCGCCATATCACAGAAACTGGTTTGGCAATGCTTGCTTCAGCATCACTGCCTTTAAAGCATTAGGATGATGCTTTTCTATCTGCCACTTATATCATTAATCGATTACCATCTTCCAATACCTCTAATAAGTCCCTTTTTGTACTGTTGCATCACAAATTGGCTGATTATTCTTTCTTGAAAGTTTTCAGTTGTGCTTGCTATCCTTCTTTTAAACCTTATACACATAATAAATTGGAATTTAAATCCCAACAATGTGTGTTCTTAGGTTATACTCCAAATCATTAAGGATATAAGTGTATGGATGCTAGTGGTAAGATCTTTATTAGTAGACATGTTTTGTTTGATGAGTTTATATTTCCTAATTCTTCTATGTTTGTCCACAATACTACCTCACCTACCAAAATTCAATATCCTCATACTGTTTTGCCAATTCCCTCATCTTTTGTTAATGATACTCCTCACCATGCCACTTCCACAGATTCTTCTAATTCTTCCCTTTCAAGTTCTGCTTCACCAACCCCATCTCTTCCAGTGCCATCCACTTCTTCCTTACATATACATGGGACCCCCTCTTTAGAGCCTTTTTCTCTCAATGCACAACCTATTTCTCAACATCCTACACCTATACCAATTTCTAGTATTCTGGTTCAGCTTCCTCATCCCCCAAAACCAAATTCTCATCCTATGCAAATTCGGTCAAATAGTGGTATCTCTAAGCCTAAATTAAATTCTACTATTGTTAATACTTCATCATTTATTGATTATTATGAAAATGTTCCTAAAACTGTTACTACTGTCTTAAAATTTGAACACTGAAAACGAATGCCATGAAAGAAGAATTGCATACTCTTTCCAAAAATCAAACACGGAATTTAGTTATTCCACTCCCATCCACTAAAATTATTGGTTGTAGATGGGTGTATGCTATTAAACGACATCCAGATGATCGGATCTTGAAATATAAAACAAGGCTTGTTGCCAAAGGCAACCATCAAATCGAAGGAATCGATTTTGATTAGGTGTTTGCACCTGTCATTAAGGCTGCGACTATAAGAGTAATTCTGACTTTGGCACTCACTCACAAATGGATAATTCGACAATTTGATTTTAACAACGCATTCTTAAATGGTGATTTATCTGAGTTGGTTTATATGCAACAACCTCTGGGCTTTGAATCTTCCAACTCTGATCAAGTCTACAAATTAAATTGAGCTCTATATGGCTTGAGACTTTGTAGATATGATATTGTTTTCTTCATTTACTGTTTCAATAAAATATCCATTCTTATGGATATTTTTAAGACTCAACAAGTTCCTTTCAGACTTTGTAGATAATAACACATTATCTATAATGAGTTTTGTTCCTCCAATAAACAAAATAATAGCTCTTTAGAGCCATTAATAATTTTACCTATACCAATAATGATAGCAATACAGCCAATACTTGCCTCTTCATGTACAAGGTTGATAAAATAATTTTACTTTTGAGAATAGTTCATATACATACATTATCCACAAGACAAATGTTTTATCTTGTACCTTCACCATTTTCTTCACAAGAAATGATAAACAACATATGAAAATACAATTCAATGTATGATTTATCTTTGAAATTAATTTTCTTTTGAAATTTATAACTCAATTATTTTATATGTAATGAGTTAAATCATATTCTTACTTACATAGTTATTTTATTTATTGTACACATATTATAATAGCACAAATTTATATATTGATTCTTTGAAACTTACATAAAAAGATATATTTAAAATTAAATACATTCAAATATAAATAAGTAAAAGCATACATTAATATATTGAAAATCAAACATACAATAAAGAAATAAAGTATTCAACATTTTTATTATTGATCAGATGATGAATATTTAATTCAGCATCTACAAAAAATCAGACAAATCATAATTTGTAGAGAATCTTTTAAAATAAAATTAGTTTCTATCTTTTTCTCATTATCTTTTAAAAATGTTTGGTAAAATTCAACTAAGTGCTTTGGCATACCACAACAATGCGTTCAATGACCTTTTATCATCATAACAATGACATCTGATTTCTATATTATTATTGTGTCCATTTTTTTCTTTATTATCTCACTTTTTGTAGGATCTTTTATTATTAAAGAATATTTTCTTCTTTCTTTTATCATGTTTATTACTAAAATAGTGACCTTTATCATTTTTTGGATTACAATGTGTCACATTCACTTCGCAGAATGGAGTAGAACTACAGGGGCGAGCTTTATAATTTTTCATGAGCAATTATTATTCTCTTTTATCACAAGAAGACATGCAATTAATTTAGAATATTTTGTAAATCCCTTCTCTTGATATTGCTACTGTAAGAGCATATTCGAGGCATGAAAGGTCAAAATGTTTTCTTCAATATATCTTTATCAGTAATATTTTTTCCATACAATTTTAATTGTGAAGTTATTTTTGAACATTGCAAAATTATGTTCAACAATGGATTTAAAATTCTGTAATTGCAAATGTAACCATTCATATCGGATATTTGAAAAAATTACCGATTTTTTATGATAATACCTTTTTTCTAGACTGTTCTATAGTTCTACTGAATTTTTTATAATAAGATATTTATTTTTCAATCGTTTGTCAAAATGACGACGAAAGAAACTCATTGTTGTAGCGTGATCCTTTAGCATTATATTATTATTTGCTTAATGGCATTACCGAGACTCACTGAGTCAAAGTGAATTTCAACATCTACGATCATGATAAATATTTTTTTTCTAGAAATATGAAGTGGTACAAATTTTAAACTAGAAATATTTTAGATAATTAAAAATTTTTACCTTAAAAGTCTTTGTGCTGATAACGTGTTATGAAATTAAGATGGATAAATAGAAATAGAACTAGAAAATTATAAGAGAGAATAAGAAAACTTTGTTATTAGTTCTCAATATGTATCACTCAATATAACAACACATTCATATTAATATTGCATACATAATATTCTTTTCAAAAGAGTTAAAGGACTACTTGAGATGCCAATGAGTTATAATTCAAATGGCACAGTCTTCTCATACTCAATTAAGAGGTTGCGGGTTCGAGTCTCTTATCTTTTGATTTAAAAAAAAGGACTACTTGAGATAAGCCATGCGGGTTCTTTGCTATGTGTTATTTTTTGTGTTGAAAAATATTTTTTTTAGAATTTATTTATAGATGAAGGTTTTGAATGAAATAATAGTATAGGATACTATTTATCTAAACCACTTTCTAATTAGTAGAAATACATTAGAAAAATCTATACTCATTAATTGATAATGTTTCATACTCCATTATGTATGATAATATTTCATGATATGCCATCCACAATAATAATCCTTTTATAACATTTTCTCTTGGATGTCATTAGGGATATGCTTTGTTAAAAACATTGTCAAAAAAAATCATGCAGGATAAAATCTCGATTAAAGAAAAAAGAGTACAATATTCTTTATAATGAGAACTTTCTCGTTTAAAATACCTCATAAAAAAAAAACTCAATGGGATAAAAATATGAAAGAAGAGTATATTCTCTCACTCTCTTGATAACATCATATAAAATCTCGATAGTGACACATTCTAATTTTATGTACTAGATTTTCAAATGAGAATGCAGGAAGTGACTTGGTAAATAAGTCCCAATGCCCCTATTTTTTCTCCTTTTAATTTGATTTATTTTGAATTTTTCTAGCATTTATTTCATTTTTTTTTTTTGGCTAAAAACAGATTTAGAATTTTAGTTGTTTAGGAAAATTGCAATTTTGTAAAATGAGCCTGTTTTAAAAACTCTTGGAATTTACAAATATGATCTTACTATAGTTGACTATTTGGTTTGTCAAAATTAAGTTAAATAAATGGTTAGTGATAACCATGATAATTTAATGTATCTCTACCAATCAACTTCAAACGTGTTATAGAAGATAAAGAACCCCTTATTTGAAAGGTGGCTAGAAATTACCAGGATTTAGTTGAGATTTAGCTAGAAATCACTTATTTTCCTAATATTTTTCTTTTAATTTAAATTCAAATCTTAGATATAAGTATACTTTCAGCTGGTACACACTCAATTACTAGCTAAATTCATTTCAATACATCATTAACATATAGTCAAGTATACAATGAGTCAATAAGCGACAAGGTCAAATACTTAAAAAAAAAATTATTGGCAGAAAATACAGCGCTCTGATATATTTTTTTTCTTTGCAACAAAAGGAATGATATAAGTTCAATCACCCTATGACACAGTGTTCTCACTTGAGGACTCTTTTAGAACTTCAGGTTCAACCTGAACTTCAGAAAATACTTCTGGCGAACTTTCAGGTTGGACAGGTTCTGATGGCGATGATACTTCAATCTTGGCAGGTGCCGATGCTTGAACACTTTCCGGTGGCTTGAACTTGTTGATGTAGTAACTAAGTGATGGTCCAGAGTATTGCAGTGTCTGCACCTGTGGTGGACTATTCTTACCAACTTGGAGCAATATGGATGATGCTGCAGCAACTGAAATCAGGGCAAGGCCTGCAGCAATTGCTGCTGTGTTTTCGGCTCCGTCAGAAGAAGAGCCTGCATTTCCTGAACTTATTGCACTTTCTGCCACATAAACTGCTGGCTGGAATAGATTATTTGAGTATTAGACAAAAATCTTACCCCCAAGAAAGGTGTTATCATGCATATTACTTTCTGATACATATTTTTTATTTTGTATTTTTTTTTCCCAGAATACAAAGGGTGTTTTTTATGAAATTAAGTCTTATGCACTGCATGTTCTTCCAATGGCCGACATACATGCCACATCATTCTAGCAAATAAATTAGATAGTAAACATCCAAACTGGCCCCTAAACAAATTAGACGGGATTTCTAATTGATTCAATTAAGGATTAGAATGTCAAAATTGGAATTAAGAAAAATAAATAAATAAAACATTAAATCCCAGCAAACCTTGAAACTGAATCTAATATCAAACTGCATAGCTACAGTCACCTCAATCATAATATCTTAATATTCTAGCTGGCTTTTCTACATGTTACACGCTCCCCAGATCGAAATACATTAAAACTTAAAAAACAAAATGGGTTAATTATGTAATTCGACATCCCAAGCAAACTAATATATATGTGTGAGAAACACTAACCTCAACAGAATATATGTTTGTCTGCCCAGCAGTGTCCTTCTCAACATAGCCAGTCCAGCCTTGCTTCCGAGGAGGGTACGTACCCACTACTCTAGTCTTCTCCCCTGCTAACCATTCCATACTGACCTTTCCAACCTGAATCAAGATTAACCGAAGAATAGCAGTTTATTTACATGTTTAGCAATATCTTATGCAGCTACTTACTAAATCTTGGATACTACAATATACGTGAGAAAGACAAAAGGTTGGTGCTAGTAAGTAAAAGTAAAGAGATAGGCATGATCAGAAATTTAGAATGTCAAATAAAGGATAAAATGGTAAAATGCTTAGAAACACATTAAACTTTAGATGAAACTCAACCAAGCACACTTTCAGTAAACATGAACGAGCTTGATTGGAAACCCATTGCAAACAAGGTGAAGTTTATCATAGCAAAAATATCAAGAACATAATTTCGGATTTTAATAAACACTATGGATGCCCTGTCACACTTAGAACAAAAATTGTCCATTCAAAGGCCAAACAGAGTATACAATTCACAGATAGGCAACTAGAAAAATAGCCAGGATAAATTATGCTCATGAACATATCAAAACTTCTGAGGAATTGCATTTTGCAAACCTTTAAAACTTCTCATTCACATTGTTCAGCGCAGAAATTTCTCATTTGTGAGTGAAATATTTGTTCATAGAATTATTTTGAAGAGTAAATTACGGTTAACCATCAGTTGGTTTAACCGCTTTCTGCTCATCCCCCTGGGGTGTCTCTAAAACTCATCTCATTTCTAGTATGATGGTATCATGGTCCTTAGTGAAAATTAGCAATTTCTACAAGACAAAGGATGATGTGAACAACACATAACTTCATCTGAAACCATCCTGCCTAGTCCATTAGTTTCATGTTTTACCTTAATTTATGGCAAGGAAACCAAATATGGACCCAGAACAAAACCAAATATAGTGGCTGCAAAACTGTATGCTCAAGATCATGTAGGTTTTTCTTTATTTTATCATTCTATCTTACTCTTCTGTTCATTCTAGCATCAACTTTTTCTCTACAATCACTTTCTCAGTGCTGCTCTATAAAGAATCTGAACTAGCGCGTAAATTAACAAACCGGATGTTGTGAATTGTGAATGGACTCTACATTTCACCATCAGAAGAGTGTAACATGTATAAACTTAAGAAAGATAACAGTATAAATAGCAACGCCATCACGTCCAATCCTTGGATGTTGTGTATGCAACATGTTTCGTGGCAAACTCCTTACCCACTTAATGATTAACTCCAATGGAGCTAGGGATAGTCACTGGCTATCGGTTCGCAGATACCCGATGATCAACACCTAGTAGATCCCAAAAAAGGGGCTAAAGAAAAAAGCAAGAGCATTATGTGAACCGAGTTGAAGTTTTCCTCTCTCTGAAATTCTATATTCTCTGTATTCTACTTGTCCTTTACCTTCTAAATTGCATACTCACCATCAGAAGAGTGTAATTACTCCCTTACCTTCTAAATTGCACACACAGTCACACACACACTCGTTTCCTCATCATATTTTCCATTCACAATCAAACAAACACTCACTATTCTCTGATTTCTATTCTCTATAATCGTTTTCTCTCTGATTCAATAATTCTGTTCCATCAATCCTTCTCAGTTTTGAGTTACCTACATCCACACACAGATTCCACTAATTCATCCTAATTCCAGTTCTGATTTCTCAACCTTGTTACACATGATTCTATGGGCGGAAGTATTATTTGTAATCAATAACTGAAAATTGGAGTGGAAATTTTGTACTTAGGGTATAATTAATCTTGACCTCATCTAATATGAACATATTTGAAAGAAAGTGGCAAGTTGGAATAAAAGGAACTCACTTCCTTATCAGGAGCACACTCTTCATCATTGCAATCAGAGTCATCAGATGAAGAAGCTCTCACTATGAACAAGCAAGAACTTCGCCTGTGATAAGCTCTTTGGTTCTTCAAAGAGAAGAAGCTTCTGGCAGCAGAAAACGTGCACGTGTTTGCAGCAACATTTGCTTGCAATGCAGAAGCCATAGGTGTGGTTAAAAGCCAAACCAATTGAATAGAGTTATTATATAAGAATATTTTGTTTCTGAAAAAATGAAGTGAAATTTGGGGATAGTTTTGTTTGGTAGGGATTTGAATGAGAGAAAGGGGGAATTGTTGGGTGGGAGTGAAGGAAGCAAGGTGGAAGGAGTACAAAGCACAGGATTGAGGATTAGTGTCTGGTGGTCGAGCTTTGTTTATAGAGATCCTTTGACTGTGGGCATCCTTGCATCACACTTGTTAAAATGACAAGCATATAATTGGTAAAATCAACATTAAAAATAAATTAAATTATATATATTTATATACAAATATATTAGTTATTGATTTTAGTGTAAGACACCAAAAAAGTGTACGTATAATATTTGAGAAATGCTAGGGGCCAGCAACTTTTGTGATTTTAGCCATCAAATAGTCATCAATGATGGTTTTAATGGTGTGAGATTGGTGTGAGAATTCATCAAATGGCTCACTTTCCTTTGCTGGTTACGTGCTGGCCAAAATTTAACAAAGTTGCTGGCCCTAGACTTTTCCATAATATTTTTAATATTTTAAATACTTTTCAATTATACCCTTGATCGTTAATAATGTTACGCAAATTTTCACGTGTTAGTGACACATCATCTTAGAATTACCACATTGTATGATGTTTCAAAAGGTAATGTAATTAAACATATTAAAAGTTTGGAACATCACAAGAAAAATTGAAACCAAAAAACTTAAGAATAAAATTGGTAAGTAATTAACCGTCGTATATTCTCATTTGTAAATTTCTTCTATTATTCTCTTAGGATTTGAGAATTCAAGTCCCTTGATTCATTTATCGCTCTGTTGGTTTACGTTGATGAGATAGTTTTGACAAGGAACAACAAATCTGAAATCAAATGGGTCAAATAGTACCTTAATGATCTCTTTAAAATTAAAAATTTGAACAAGTTTAAATTCTTCTTTGGATTTAAAGTGACTCGGTCTTTCAAGTATATAGTAGCATGAATAAAGTGAAGCTCCTTTTCCTTCTTTGAACTTTTTATCCCTCTCTGTAACTACATACTTTCACATCTAGTGATGCACCTCAATTGAACTTCAACCTACATTCTCTCTTCTCTCCTTGCTTTCCATTGCATTCTTCATAAATTCAATAATTTTTATATATATTTAAAAATTCTATATAAATAAGTTATTTTGTAATTAAGTTTAATAAAATTTTTTCCTTCTTGTCTATTTCTCCTTTCTTTTTCAATTAGTTCTTATTGTGCCAATAAACTATTAACTTAACTTAGTTACAACAATAATTTGATCATATAAAATTACCGATATATATATATATATAAAAGAGAACATTAAAGATCTGTTAAAAATCTTCTTCTATTACACTCACTTTGATTTTTAAAAAGAAATTAAAAGAGAATATGACAATTGCTTTTGCTTGCACATACTTATTTTTCCTTTATGTATGCTACTTTTGTATTATAGTTGTAGTCTGTAGAGGTGAAAGAAAAGATATTCTGTAAATGTTTGTTAGTTGGACATGTTTATTTTTAAACATTGGTGTCAAAATACATATTTTAATTTGTCAATGTATTTCTAAGGTAAGCACTACTACGTGCCTGCTTTAAACTTTTTTGAACATAAAATAAGGATGCTCTCTCTATTAAATCTGCTTCTGAGGTGATCAGTTCACACAGACTAAATTTTTGGAATTATTTTATGCTTTTTCAAATTTAATTTTTTATCTAATTTGTTTATGTTTCTTACAGAAAAATTCCTTAATACATTTACACTCTTTAGAAAATATTATTAGATGACCATTAATAAAATTATTTGCTTATATTTAAGTTGTTAACCATCAACACTCAATTTTGTTAACCATTAACACTCAATCTACTTCATATCATTATTGTGTTTCTATTTTACTGCACGATTGAAAACCCTAGGGTTTGAAAAAATAAACATCTTTTATTAATATTTTAGGCGATATTAAATAAAGATGAAAAATAACATTAAAATATTTAAAATTAAATATAAATAAAAATAAAATTTTTTAAATACAAAATTAATATTCATCCAAAATAGCAGGGACAAAAATAATACTTGTCCAATACAAAAATAAACAGACTTACAGAAAAGAATCAAATAATATCCAAACAATTTTTAGGAAAAGTACTAATGCAAAAATACATATGAGGGCTCATAAAATTTGTCCCTTCTACAATGTATATCATCACTTATGATGAGGGCTCTGTTATTTTGACTTGTTAACACTAAACATTTTCTTCAACTTTCCAAGTCCATTTGATTTTTTTGTTGGGGTTGCTTTCATAGTTGGCGTTAATGCTTCCTCTGAAAATAAAAAAAGAAAACAATATGTGCAACCAATCATCATAATATCTCAATATTCAAGCTATGTGAGTAATATAAAACGACATTGCTTATTCATCTAATATCCACCAAATTATTCCTAGATATAATTATTCGTGAATCTCTTTTCATCAGATTAAACTTTTGATATACAAGATAATTTTTTATAATAAAAAAATTTAGAAAAAAGAACAATCTCTGATTTTTTGATTTGTTGACATTTAAGTCTTTGAAAATTTTAAAATATATTTAAATTCCTAACATTTTTAAAATTGGGACACATTGATCCTTAATTTTTTGGGGTCTAATTTGTCTCATTTTAAAAACTCTCTCACGTGTGCATTCGTATCAACCATAAGTGTCACATTTGATTTTTCCATTGGATCTGTTAGATCTAAGTATGAGAGATCGATATGTCCAGATTTTGAAAATATTAGAAACTTAAATATATTTTCAAATTTTCGAGTACTTAAATAGTTAAATGTTTACGAATCAAAAGTCAAGGACTTTTTTGTCCTTTTCTCAAAATTTAAAATTTTTTCAAACGCCCAAAAAAATTATAGTATCATAATTAGGTGACCTCTTTTAATTTCTATCCTTAAAAATTAAATATAATACACAATAAGTCACCAAAAAGAAAAAATATAATACACAATAATGTTTAGAAATCATTAGTTCTTGTCTTTATTCTTCTAGTATTAGAAGGATAAATGAATCAACTTGCATACCACCCTTAGAAAGTAAAAATTGAGTGAAGTACCTTACCTTTAGCAGATAAATCATGGGATGATGCAGGAGAACTCATAAGGTATTGTTTCCTCAACCAATAGTCTTGAAACCGTTGATTTGCATATTCTTTATAGTCAAAGTCAATACTATTTACATGCTCCTGCAAACACAAAAGAATAATTTAGTATACTTGAAGTTTCTTTAGTATGTTAAAAGACAAAACATAAAAGTGTCTAATTAGAGAGTTAATTTTTTGTAAAGTAACAATTAGGTTTTTGAATATTTTGATTTTGAATAAATTAGTCTCTAAAAAAATATCAATTTAATCTTTCACGAAAGCAATATTTCAACAACTAAAATCTAACGGTGGTGTTTATATATACTGTTAATTACTCTGACATATCTATCTATGAAAGATAGTAATGTAAATAACAATTTTTGGAGTAAAAATAGAATTTGTGATAAATAGAGAACAGTTGATAAAGGATATATAAAAACTCAAAAGATAATAAATGTTTCAATGTCCAAAATTATATCGTTTTTCTGCTCATGTGATAGTAACGAGACATGCACCACTGTAAATAATGAAATACATGGACAATTCAGTTTGGTTTCGCACTATTTATTGACAGAAGGACATACATTTCTACCATTTGTTATCTTAGAAGACCTAATTGATATTTTTTTCTTCAAAGACAAATTAGTCCAAGATCAACATCTTGGAAGATCAAATTGTCATTTTACTCTAATTTTTTTAGTTAATATCCATTAATCTTTTTAAATTTTGAACTACTATAAATTTTAACTCCAAATTCTAAACTTTAAAAAAAAAACAAATGAAGATTAAAAGATTTGTTAACGTTATTTAATTAAAAGTTAATTTTACATATTTATATTTTAGATAAAAAATGTATTCCAAGATAGGATCACAAATTTTTTTCATGATAACTCGTAATTTTCTTAATGAAAAGTGTATTTAAACTTTTTGGAACCTTCATCAATTAAGTGCATGAAAAGCATAAAATATTAATTAAGAAGAAAAAGTGGCGATACCGAAATTATTCCCCAAAATCCCCAGAATAGATGATTTGCAAGTGTAAAGTTCTCAATATCATCAAGTAGTTGCTCCACTTTGCTATCAATTTGTTCTTCACCTGAGTTCAACTCCAATAATATCATAATTGTATCATATGTTATATGGCTAGTTGATTATTTATTGTTTAATTAAAGTTTACCTGAAGATCTCAAATACGTTTCAACGAATAATCTACGTTCTTCCAAATCTATTAAAAAAACAAATAATTAAAATTATTATTCGTAAATCATAATAGATATTTTTGAAAAAAAATTTTTTATCTCGGTGCACGAACCAGGTGCACGTTATTCCATGATTTTTCATTATTTAGACTTATTTTGGAAGCACGAATAAAATGATTAACCACAACTGAGAAAGTGAAGGTACCGAAATTATTCCCCAAACGCCCCAGAAAATATGATTTGCAAGTGTATACTTCTCAATTTCTTGAAGTAGATCCTCCACTTCACTGCCATTTGGTTGCGCACCTGCGCCCAGGTCCAATAACTTCAGGAACATGGCAAGATAATTTAAGTTCTGAAGGTAATACACAACTATAGAAGTGATGAAATACAAGATTCAACGATTATTGATCTTTAGTTTTTTAATTTATAAATGCAACTTGGTTGCTTCAATTATGAAATACAACCAAAGTCAGGAAATTGAAAGCAAATGGCAACTCCTCAATTTTAAGTTCTACAGAAGAATACGAAGCTATGTCATATAAACATTTAAAGAAATCAAATACCTGAGGAACTCAAATATGTGTTCACAAATCTTCTACGCTCCTCAAGATCTGCCAAAAGAACCAGCCCAATAAAGTCATGCTTTAATGAAAATACGGAGAGAATGACGAAAATAAATTCAGAAAGTCGAAAGTACCAGGATAGTTCTTGTAGTTGAGAATATGAGGTGTTTCTGTATGATAGTTAGCAGCCATCTCACAGAAGTGGTTTGCTATATCATATGCTATAGGATTATAACTTGCATATTCATAATCCTAGACAAAATAAATAAATAAGAATATTTTTTAATTATCTTTTTATAATGTGCTGTTTAGTAGGAATTTTTTTTACATGAATTTTCATAAAAGTTGAACTTACTATTAAAGTCAAGGATTTGGTCTCTTCATCAATCATTATGTTACCATATTGTAGATCATTGTGGCAAAACCCTATTTTTTGGTGAGTAGTTGATAATCTCTCTTCCAAAAGTGAAATTTCGTTGTCCATTGCATCCAAATGAAACATTTTAACTTCTTCAGGGGAAGCTAGTTTCCTTGCTTCAACAAGCCACTTCCTAAATTATTGAAAAAAAAATATATTTTTCAAAATAATGAAAGTTTGATGATGTGATTTTTTCCTTCCCTTTGTTTTAGTATTTTATGTATAATTAATTACATACCGCAATACATCCCAAAGGTGAACCTTCTTTGGTCCTGGCATGTTAAGATCATGGAACTCTTTCATCTTGATAGCTATAAGAGCAGAAATAGATGGATCTCGTAGATCTGATGCTAATAATGTCTGTTCAATCCACAACATATATTATTGTATATATTTAGCATATTAATTTCATAGATAAGATAGTCCATACTTAACACATTAAATATAATTAATACAGTAATTAAGATACATCAATCTTCTTTAAAGTGAAAAAGTTAATAAAATAAGATAGTAGTAAGGTAGCATTTGAAAGAGAGACAGAGACCGAAATAAGTCTTAGTATTGTATTTGGTGTAAATTTGCACAAAGAATAAAATTAAAATTAATTAATTGAAATGAAAGTATTTTAAGTATACAAAAAGTTTCAGTCATCGTCTTTAAAAATTTCAATCCCTGTATCTTCACTTTTTAGAAGTACCACTTTTTAGAAGTACTGAAATACTGGAATTAATATCAGGACTAACAAACATGATACTAAATCTCAATCTTCCAATTTTTATCCTATTATCTCAAAACAAACGCTACCTAAGTGATTAGTCACAAGAATTCACATGTAATAAAAGTTACAAATTCAATAGTGATTAATTCTTACTTTATTCCTTTATCAATATTTTTTACTGGAAAGAATTTTTTTTTAATTAAAATTTACCCGGGCATTGATGAATTCTTCAATTCGGCCATTTGCAAACCTGCCAAGCAAACGAGGGCCATATCCAGATTTGGATATGCATTCGAATGCTCGAATCTCATCATCTCGGTTAAAGAAAATTTCGGTGCCCTCGCCATACATTCTAACGAGAACCCTTTGTGAAGTTTCCCCAGTTGGTGTTTGCCATTTGACTTTGAAAACCTCATTTGTCATTGCCCCTTTCAGATTGATAACCTCCATTGCATTTGGGTCAAGTACATTCTTCCATTTACTTGCCAATGATTTCAATATTTCTTTTGCCTCTCTAGGAAGATAATCTACCTTGTTTATAGGGCTTTTCGCATAAAAATCTTCATTTGTTGCTCCCATTGCTAATCTTTATAAACTTTTACAATTCTTTTAATTTCAAAAGGTAAAAAAGGTGCGTGCTATTAATCTTTATAGAACGTACGATTCCAATATGAAGCCCTATTTGAGCATGAAAAAATAAATAAATAAATATTATTAATATAATCAAGGACAACAATAATGATAATTTTCTAATGTTGATATAGTAACCTCATTAACAAGCATCTACATATGAAGTTATTATTGCAACATTTCAATTAATTCAAAACAAACTAACCTGGAGGAATAACTTGCTAGGGCAATGTTATGATAGTCAATGGTCAATGGTTGATGACCAACGACCAATGACCTCGTTGTTGATGAAGAGAGAAAACGTGATGAGAAAGATTTTGTTAATTTTGAAAGGTACTGGGTATGTATATATATGGTGATCTTAACTACCAAGAATAAAATGCCAAAAATTGTGGGATTGAGATGGACCACACCAGCTTACTTCTGATATCAATTGTTAAAATTAGATGCTACTAAAAAAGATTATTAATTTGACGATTGATGTTTTATGAAAAATAAAGAACATCGCTTCTATAAATAGATTTCACTAAACTATTATTGGAATTTTTTCTTTTACATTTGACTTTATTAATTTGATTCATAAAAAATTTGTAGAGCTTTTATTATTATTGTAACTTGACAAAGTCACAAACTCATAATATCTACAATAGTTTATCACTACAAAAAAAATATGTCTTGTTATCATGCTTGTCAAATTGCCATAAAGTTAAAAAAAATATACATGATAGATAGCATATAGGTGTCACGTTTTTTTTAGTCTCTCTTACTATTTTATAAAGATAAATTCATATGTTTTATGGTTACTTTTTTTTAGCCAACTAGTCAACTACTGTACTCCACTTATTTTTAGATTGTTCATACTTCATACTATTCAAACCACGAAAAGAAGCAAAAACAAATATCTTATAGTTTATTAAACTATTCTGTTCAACATTATCATAAAAAATAAGTTACATCTATTATCAACAAAATATTAAATACAATTGTACAATCTAATAATATCACCCTCAAAATAATACATAAGACCTAATGACACCAATAATATCCTACATGAGGCACAATAATAATAGTATCTATTATCATGTATGCTATATATTAAAATTTCTTCATCGTCTATTGAATATTTTCTTATTGTTTCGCTTCATGTTACATTTATTGGTACGTTGATTTTATGTCATTCAGTGCTATTTACCTACCCATACAACTCTTGTAACTAAACTTTTTATATATAGCCTATGTATTTATTACTTCTCTCCACATATTTAATGAATTAATGTGCATTATAAACTGTTGTCTAATATTCTATTTTCTTTTTATTTATTTTTGTCATTTCCATGATTTTCAACAACTATTCTTACTTCGTACTAACCATTCTCATTCTAGATTAATACGTACTAATATTTAAATAAAAATATTGATCGACTTTAATAAATATAAACTTTA
>NC_029792.2:118201063-118205584 GCF_000816755.2 Arachis ipaensis
TTTATTTTTTATTTATTTATTTTTTAATTTTATGTTACTATATATACAAAAATATTTTTATAAATAATTATATTTTTATAACAAAAATATTCTTTTTCAATAATAATTAAAATTAAAATCAAATCATCAAATTATTTCAAAAAAAATTTAATTTAAGATATGTATTTGAAACTTTTGATAATGTTTGTTTGAGTCTTGGTAAACCGGTCAAATCCTAAACCTCTAGCCTAGAAAGATGTCTGGTCCTGATATGAAATTGGTTAAATTGTTATTTTCATATTTGTTTATTTTTAATTATAATTTCTAATACTCCTTGTGCAAAACACTACCTTTTGTATGTATTCCTGTTGTCTTGCTCATTTGTTTTGTGCATGAAAATTTACTCGTGAAAAAATAAATACATAAATCTGATTTTTTGTACGTATTTAACATGTTTTATAATGATGAGTAAAACAACTAATGTATGCAAACTTGAAAAGAACGAAGGAAGTGAGTGAAAAGCTTGGCCAACCCATTTTCTTGCATGAATTGATAGTGTTGTTGAATGAAGTAACACAATTTTGCCAAATGGAATCCTTGCAACCCATTTTGCTTGTAGCTCAGCAATGGGGAATACCGAATCCTACCCATAGGTTATTATAATTAATTATCCTTAATTTTGAGATTAAATATGTTAATATCATTCTATATAATGAAATTTAGGTTGAAAATAATGAATTTGATTGGGCTAAACTAACTCAGATAGATTTTAGTTACCAAAAAGACTTCGTCATGTAGCACGATTGTAACACCCTATCATATAGAGCTTTATGTTTAAGCGGTAAAACAGAGGTTGTGTGGTATTACGACCTCTAAAATGAAATATGTACATAACAATAGTTGAAGGAATTTAATAATCAAGGAGCCTTGAAGAAAAGTTTAAGCAAAATCGTGAAAAGAAAAGCGTATCGCGTGAAGTCAAGGCCGACCGGAGAATATGTACATACATACATATATAAGTATATACCAAAATATCTCAACATATATAAAGTAAACACCTAATTCTCCAAAAAACCTCATTAAACATAAGTTATACATATACATAGGAGAGTCTATAAACATAAATACATAACCAACAGTCTAAAATATAACATCCCAAAGCTAAACTTTGCTTGCTCAGAAACTCCAGACGCCTAGTGATGTGTCTCTCGACCTGCATCTGAAAAATGACAACATATATATGGAATGAGAACTGGAGATTCTCAGCATGGTAAAAGTGTCCACATACATAAGATATAAGGTCCCGGAAAAGCCAAAAGCGATCCTAAAACTCCGACATTCAGATTTAAAACTTAAAGTTATAATTTAAAACCATAAATAAGATAGGTTATCTAAGGCATTTAGGCTCTAATCCAATTCTAACTTAACCTTTCAATTCTCACTTTCCTCCAATCCTCCAAAACTCCGATGGAACTGCCCTCGTCACTCCTCCGCCAAACAAGGGGCCTCTCAGTTGAACAGACATACAATGCAAATAAGAAAAACACAGATAGAAAACAGATACAACAAGTAGAAGAAAACAATGCTTCGAGAGCTGAATTAAATAAATTCAAACTCAAGCATTCGGTTTCAGCCTTTACTGATTTAATTGCTGAAAATGAAAGGCTGAATGAGAAAATTAACAATCTTAATGAAGACTTAGCAAAATTTGTTCAAGGTTCGCAAAATCTTGACAAATACTTGCTTATTAAAGATCCAGCTTTAAAAAATCAGGACTTGGATTCAAAGAGGAAAGCAAATCTGTTTTCAAACTAATATTTCAAAAATCTGAAGCTTCCTCTTCCAAGATCGTTAAGCCAAAAATTTCAAGCAAGCCTCAAAATTCAGCAAAGGAGAAACATTGCTATAAATGCAATAGAAATGGTCATGTTCCTTAACAATGCTTTATCTTTCTAAAATCTTTTGATAATGATAACAAATTATATAAAGTTGCTCATGATTCCAATGCACTTGGGCAACCAAGAAGATTTCAGATAAGAGGATCCAAATGGATTTGGGTATCTAAGGTTAGTTGAAGAACATGCAGGTTTGCCTTACATCCAAGAAAAAATCTGACATTTGGTATCTTGATAGTGGATGTTCAAGGCATATGACTGGAAAGAGGACTTTCTTCATCAAACTCAACAGGTATGATGGAGGATTTGTCACTTTCGGAGATAATGGTAAAGGCAAAATTGTAAACATTGTAAAATTAGCGAAGAAATAATCAATAAATTAAATTTTAATAAAAGAATTAGAAATGTAAATTTTATAGTAAAATAGGATAGAGATAATTAAAATAAGAATTTTGACACTAATTTCAAATAATTTGGCCCAAGATTGGGCTGAACGGGTCGAACCGGGCGAATCGAGCCTAAAATGGGCCTAATGCCCAATTCAGCCCCATAACACTTAATGAACACAGCTTCCCCTTCCTCCTTTCTCTTCATTCACACTGCAAACCTATTGGGAAAGGGAAGAAGAACTCAAAACCCTTGAATCCAATTCCAACCACTGTAACTTTCCGCTCCGAACTCCGATCGTCGCATCGTTTGCGACCATGCGACCATCGCGTCGAGCTCTATGAATCTATCGAAATAATTTCATAGGTAAGCCTCACTTTTACTCCAGTTATTCTACCTCTTTGATTTTTGAAAATTGTGAGTATACATGTTGAGAATTTGTTGACTTTGGTACTTTAGGTTCGATCTAGCTTGCAAGAATTGTTGGGCTTGGTTCGTTTGGTTCATGGGTACGGTAAGAGTTCTCAACCATAGTGAATTCATTGATTTAGTGTGTGGGTATTGAATTTTGTATATGGATATGTAAAAAATGCATTAGGTATATATATATTGAAGCTTGAATTGTGGGCATTGGAGGCTTGGTGGAGGATTGGGAGTCAATACTTTGGTGATTTTAGACCTTTAGGGCTGTGTTTGGCTTTGGTGGGTTTCCTTGGGTAATACGTGAAAATCGGCCAAGGTATGGTTTAGGTTTCTCGTATTTAATATATAATGTTCTGTGAAAACTTAGGCTAGACAACCATAGGATAAGAATGAATGCATGTGCATGTTAAATTGAATAGTGCCTTGATGATAATTGTGAATTAGGTTGAGAGTTGGTTGTTGTTTGATATTGGGTATGGAAATAGAATGTTAAAGGATGCGTTAATGACGATTGACAAGTTGTTGGTAATGGTTTTGCATAGATAATGAATTATTGATGATTTTGTCGATATAATTGTGAAGCCCATGTACTAGAATTGTTTAAGATTGGAGTTTAATTGGTAGTGGAAGGATGTGGAGTGATGTTGCTGTGATATTGTATGAGTTGGTGCTGAATTATGGATGGAAGTTGATTTTTATAGGTGACTTGATAAAAATTGAGGTTTGCGATTTTGTGTAAAACGAATTTTTGGCCGAATTTCGGTGAGCCATAACTCGGCTTCCGGACCCCCAAATTATTTCAAACCTATTTCAAATGAAAATTGGTCCCTGAAATTTACACCGTTTGAAGAACGAATGAAAAATATTTTAAAACGAAAAAGTTATGAGCGTCGGAAGTTTGGTACTAAAAAGTGAAATTCTGCAACTTAAACTTTTTCTGGTTCTACATAACCCGCGTATGCGACCACCACACGCGACGCGGCCATTCCATTCGGGTTGGGCGTTTCGCGTACGCGGGGTGGTGCATGCGTATTTGAGCAAAGGATTTTAAGGGGGTTGCGTACGTGACCACATGCACGCAACGCGACCAATCCCTACGGGTTGGGCATCTCGCGTACACGAGCAAGGTGTGTGCGTACACAAACCATGAATTTGAGGGGTTGCATACACAATCACTTGCAAGCGACGCAACCAACCCATTCGGGTTGGGTATCTCGTTTACGCAAGCAAGAGGATGCGTATGCGAGTGATGAGCGGATAATTTATACGCTTTTTGGCATTTTTTTTACATAGTTTTTAGTATGATTTAGTTAGTTTTTAGTATATTTTTATTAGTTTTTAATTAAAAATCACATTTCTGGACTTTACTATGAGTTTGTGTGTTTTTCTGTGATTTCAGGTATTTTCTGGCTGAAATTGAGGGACTTGAGCAAAAATCAGATTCAGAGGTTGAAGAAGGACTGCAGATGCTGTTGGATTCTGACCTCCCTGCACTCAAAGTGGATTTTCTGGAGCTACAGGAGTCCAAATGGTGCGCTCTTAATTGCGTTGGAAAGTAGCCATCCAGGGCTTTCTAGAAATATATAATAGTCCATACTTTGCTTGAGTTTAGACAACGCAAACTGGCGTTCAACGCCAGCTCTCTGCCCTATTCTGGAGTTAAATGCCAGAAACAGGTTGCAAAGTAGAGTTAAATGCCAGAAACACGTTATAAACTGGCGTTTAACTCCAAGGAAGACCTCTATACATGAAAGCTTTAATGCTCAGCCCAAGCACACACCAAATGGGCCCCAGAAGTGGATTTCTGCATCATTTACTCATTTCTGTAAACCCTAGT
>NC_029792.2:118205609-118208246 GCF_000816755.2 Arachis ipaensis
TACTATTGTATTTACATCTCTGGACGTTTAGTTCTTAGATCATGGAGGCTGGCCATTCGGCCATGCCTAGACCTTGTTCTTATGTTTTTTCAACGGTAGAGTTTCTACACACCATAGATTAAGGTGTGGAGCTCTGCTGTTCCTTGAGTATTAATGCAAAGTACTATTATTTTTCTATTCAATTCAAGCTTATTCCTATTCTAAGATATTCATTCGTACCCAAGAACATGATGAATGTGATGATTATGTGACGCTCATCACCATTCTCACCTATGAACGCGTGCTTGACAACCACTTCCGTTCTACATGAAGACGAGACAGAATGAGTATCTCTTAGATATCTAATATAGGGGACCGAGTCCGAGATATTAGAGTCTTCGTGGTATAAGTTAGAACCCATGGATGGCCATTCCTGATATTCGGAAAGTCTAAACCTTGTCTGTGGTATTCCGAGTAGGATCTGGGAAGGGATGGCTGTGACGAGCTTCAAACTCGCGAGTGCTGGGCATAGTGATAGATGCAAAAGGATAGTAAATCCTATTCCAGTATGATCGAGAACCGACAGATGATTAGCCATGCAGTGACAGCGCATTGGACCATTTTCACAGAGAGGACGGGATGTAGCCATTGACAACGGTGATGCCCAACATACAGCTTGCCATGGAAAGGAGTATGAAGGATTGGATGAAAGCAGTGGGAAAGCAGAGATTCAGGAGGAATTAAGCAACTCTATACGCTTATCTGAAATTTTCACCAATGAATTACATAAGTATCTCTATCTTTATTTTACGTTTTATTTATCTGTTAATTATTAAATCTCCACAATCAATTGAATCTACCTGACTGAGATTTACAAGGTGACCATAGCTTGCTTCAAGCCGACAATCTCCGTGGGATCGACCCTTACTCACGTAAGGTTTATTACTTGGACGACCCAGTGCACTTGCTGGTTAGTTGTGCGAAGTTGTGACAAAGTGTGTGAATTACGTTCCGAGCACCAAGTTTTTGGCGCCGTTGTTAAGGATCACAATTTCGTGCACCAAGTTTTTGGCGCCGTTGCCGGGGATTGTTCGAGTTTGGACAACTGACAGTTCATCGTGTTGCTCAAATTAGGTAATTTTATTTTAATTTTAAGCTTTTTTTGTTTTTATTATTTTTATTTTTGAAAAATTTTCAAAAAAAAAAAATTTAATTTATGTTCTTCAGAATTTTTAAGAATAAATTCTAGAGTTTCATGAAGCATGTTGAAGCCTGGCTGGCTGTAAAGCCATGTCTAATTCATTTGGACTGGAGTTTCCACTTATCACATAGAATGAAGTTGGATGAAGTATCCGCTGTTGTATGTCTGATTTGTATCTGCTGAAGCTTGGTTGGCCCTTGGCCATGTCTAGTGTTTTGGACCGGAGCTTTCAATGAAAGCTTGGCTGGCTAGTAAGCCATGTCTAATTCCTGGACTGGAGCTTTAGACTAACATTGCAAGATTCCTGGAATTCCTATTAAAAATTTTGAAATCCTTATTTTGATTTTTCCAAAAAATTTTCGAAAAATACCAAAAATTTTAATAAAATCATAAAACCAAAAAAATAATTTTGTGTTTCTTGTTTGAGTCTTGTGTCAAAATTGTAAGTTTGGTGTCAATTGCATGTTTATCTATTTCTTGCATTTTTCGAAAATCCATGCATTGCATTCTTCATGATCTTCAAGTTGTTCTTGGTAAATCTTCTTGTTTGATCTTTAAAATTTCTTGTTTTGTGTCTTTCCTTATTTTTCATATGCATTTTCAATATATTAGTGTCTAAAAATTAAAAATTTCTAAGTTTGGTGTCTTGCATGTTTTTCTTTTCTTAAAAATTTTCAAAAATATGTTCTTGATGTTCATCTTGACATTCGAAGTGTTCTTGGTGTTCATCTTGACATTCATAGTGTTCTTGCATGCATTGTGTTTTTATCCAAAATTTTCATGCATTGAGTCTTTTTGATGTTTTTCTATCTCATCATTAAAAATTCAAAAATCAAAAAAATATCTTTCCCTTTTTCTCTCATAAATTTTCGAAAATTTGAGTTGACTTTTTCAAAACTTTTTAAAATTTAGTTGTTTCTTATGAGTCAAATCAAATTTTCAATTTAAAAATTCTATCTTTTTCAAATCTTTTTCAAAAATCAAATCTTTTTCGTTTTTCTTTTATAAATTTTGAAAATTTCAAATTGATTTTCAAAATCCTTTTCTTATTTTTATCTCATATTTTCGAAATTAATGCTAACAATTAATGTGATTGATTCAAAATTTTTAAGTTTGTTACTTGCCTAGTAAGAAAGTTTCAATCTTTAAACTTTAGAATCATATCTTTTTAGTTTCTTGTTAGTCAAGTAATCAACTTTGATTTCAAAAATCAAATCTTTTTAAATTTCTTTTTCAAATCTTTTTCAAATTAAGTTTCAATCACATCTTTTTCAAAATCAATTTCAAAATCTTTTTTAACTTCTTTTCTAACCTCTTATCTTTCAAAAATTGATTTTCAAATCTTTTTCAATTAACTACTTGACTTTTTGTTTGATTTTAAAAGTCTACTATTTCAATCACATCTTTTTCAAATCTACCTAACTAATTCTCTCTCTAATTTTCGAAAATCACCTTCC
>NC_029792.2:118208466-118209585 GCF_000816755.2 Arachis ipaensis
TCAAAACAAAAATATTTTTCTTTTCTTTTCAATTATTTTTGAAAATTCTTCTCTCTCATCTCCTTCTAATTATTTATTCATCTACTAACACTTCTCTTCCACCCAAGAATTTGAACCCACTCTTCCCCTCTGTGTTTGGATTCTTATCTTTTCCTTCCTCTATTCTTCTCTTCTTAATACTTACATAAGGAATCTTTATACTGTGACATAGAGGATTCCTCTTCTTTTCTGTTTTCTTCTTTTTCATATGAGCAGGAACAAGGATAAGAACATTCTTGTTGAAGCTGATCCTGAACCTGAAAGGACTCTGAAGAGGAAGCTAAGGGAAGCTAAAGCACAACTCCCTGGAGAAAATCTGACAGAAATTTTCGAAAAAGAAGGAGACATGGCCAAAAATAATAACAATGCAAGGAAGATGCTTGGTGACTTTACTGCACCAAATTCTAATTTACATGGAAGAAGCATCTCAATTCCTGCAATTGGAGCAAACAATTTTGAGTTAAAGCCTCAATTAGTTTCTCTGAGGCAACAGAACTGCAAGTTTCATGGACTTCCATCAGAAGATCCTTTTCAGTTCTTAACTGAATTCTTGCAGATCTGTAATACTGTTAAGACCAATGGGGTTGACTCCGAGGTCTACAGGCTTATGCTTTTCCCGTTTGCTGTAAGAGACAGAGCTAGAATATGGTTGGACTCTCAACCTAAAGACAGCCTGAACTCTTGGGATAAGCTGGTCACGGCTTTCTTAGCCAAGTTCTTTCCTCCTCAAAAGCTTAGCAAGCTTAGAGTGGATGTTCAAACCTTCAAACAGAAAGAAGGTGAATCCCTCTATAAAGCTTGGGAGAGATACAAAGAACTGACTAAAAAGTGTCCTTCTGACATGCTTTCAGAATGGACCATCCTGGATATATTCTATGATGGTCTGTCTGAATTATCTAAAATTTCATTGGACCATTCTGCAGGTGGATCTATTCACCTAAAGAAAATGCCTGCAGAAGCTCAAGAACTCATTGACATGGTTGCAAATAACCAGTTCGTGTACACTTCTGAAAGGAATCATGTGAGTAATGGGACGCCTCAGAGGAAGGAAGTTCTTGAAATTGATACTCTGAATGCCAT
>NC_029792.2:118209591-118210560 GCF_000816755.2 Arachis ipaensis
TGGTAATGAGACTTGGGAAGATGAACCTCCCTTGCTCACCAATGAACTGAATGCATTGGATAGGCAGAAATTACCTAAAAAAAAACAGGATCCTGGTAAATTCATAATTTCTTGTAACATAGGCACCATGACCTTTGAAAAAGCTCTGTGTGACCTGGGGTCAGGAATAAACTTAATGCCACTCTCTGTAATGGAGAAACTTGGGATCTTTGAGGTGCAAGCTGCCAGAATCTCATTAGAGATGGCAGACAACTCAAGAAAATAGGCTTATGGATAAGTAGAGGACGTGTTAGTAAAGGTTAAAGGCCTTTATATCCCTGCTGATTTCATAATCCTAGACACTGGGAAGGAAGAGGATGAATCCATCATCCTTGGAAGACCCTTCCTAGCCACAGCAAGAGCTGTGATTGATGTGGACAGAGGAGAGTTAGTCCTTCAACTGAATGCGGACAACCTTGTGTTTAAAACTCAAGGATCTCCTTCTGTAACCATGGAGAGGAAGCATGAAAAGCTTCTCTCACTGCAGAGTCAACCAAAGCTCCCACAGTCAAACTCTAAGTTTGGTGTTGGAAGGTTCCAACAATGCTCTGAACATCTAAGTGAGGCTCCATGAGAGCTCAATGTCAAGCTATTGACATTAAAGAAGCGCTTGTTGGGAGGCAACCCAATGTTATCTAATTATATTTATTTATTTTCTATTGTTATTTTATGTTTTCTTTAGGTTAATGATCATGTGAAGTCACAAAAATAACTGAAAAATAAAAAACAAAATGAAAAATAGCAGAAGAAATAGCACACCCTGGAGGAGGAGCAGTCTGGCGTTTAAACGCCAGAAACAAGCATCCACCTGGCGTTAAACGCCAGAAACAGGCTACATTTGGGCGTTTAACGCCAAAAACAGGCAGCAAGCTGGCGTTTAACACCAGACATGCATGCTAAGGGCGTTTTACATGCCTAATTGGAGCAGGA
>NC_029792.2:118211048-118224321 GCF_000816755.2 Arachis ipaensis
GTTTAACGCCAGAAACAAGCATCTGTCTGGCGTTTAACGCCAGAAACAGGCACCAAGCTGGCGTTTAACGCCAGAAACAAGCATCTGCCTGGCGTTAAATGCCAGAAACAAGCTACATTTGGGCGTTTAATGCCAGAAACAGGTAGCAGTCTGGCGTTAATCACCAGGATTGCACAGCAAGGGCGTTTTACATGCCTAATTGGAGAAGGAATGTTAAGTCCTTGACCCCACTTGATCTGTGGACCCACTGGATCCCCTCAGGATCTGTGGACCCCACAGGATTCCTACCTTTTCTTCTCTCCTCTTCACACCTTTTCATAACTCTCTTCCCCAAATACCCTTCACTAATCACCTCAATCACTCTTCCCCATCACCTCTTCACCACTCACATCCATCCTCTCTTCCCCATAGACCCCACCTACCTCCAAAATTCAAACTCTTTTCCCTCTCAAACCCAACCCTTGGCCGAATACACACCTCTCTCCCTCTCCCCCATTTCTCTTCTTCTTCTCCTTCTTTCTTTCTTCTTTTGCTCGGGGATGAGCAAACATTTTAAGTTTGGTGTGGTAAAAGCATAGCTTTTTATTTTTCCATAACCATTAATGGCACCTAAGGCCAGAAAAACCTCAAGAAAGAGGAAAGGGAAGGCAATTTCTTCCACCTCTGAGTCGTGGGAGATGGAGAGATTCATCTCAGGTCCATCAAGACCACTTCTATGAAGTTGTGGCCAAGAAGAAAGTGATCCCTGAGGTTCTTTTCAAGCTAAAAAAGAATGAGTATCCGAAGATCCGACATGAGATCCGAAGGAGAGGTTGGGAAGTTCTCACCAACCCCATTCAACAAGTCGGGATCTTAATGGTTCAAGAGTTCTATGTAAATGCATGGATCACTAAGAACCATGATCAAAGTGTGAACCCGAATCCAAAGCATTGGCTTACCATGGTTCGGGGGAAATACTTAGATTTCAGTCTGAAAAATGTAAGGCTGGCGTTCAACTTGCCAATGATGGAAGAAAACGCACGCCCCTACACTAGAAGGGTCAACTTTGATCAAAGGTTGGACCAAGTCCTCATGGACATATGTGTAGAAGGAGCTCAATGGAAAGTTGACTCAAGAGGCAAGCCAGTTCAATTGAGAAGATTGGACCTTAAGCCTGTAGCTAGAGGATGGTTGGAGTTTATTCAACGCTCAATCATTCCTACTAGCAACCGGTCTGAAGTTACTATAGACCGGGCCATCATGATCCATAGTATCATGATTGGGGAGGAAGTGGAAGTTTATGAGATCATACCTCAAGAACTCTATAAGGTGGCTGACAAGTCCTCTACTTTGGCAAGGTTAGCCTTTCCTCACCTCATTTGCCACCTCTGCAATTTGGCTGGAATTGACATAGAGGGAGATATCCTCATTGAAGAGGACAAGCCGATCACTAAGAAAAGGATGGAGCAAATAAGAGATCATGGATCTCAACAAGAGCATGAGGAAATTTCTCACCATGAAATCCCTGAGATACCTCAGGGGATGCACTTTCCTCCACAAAACTATTGGGAGCAAATCAACACCTCCCTAGGAGAACTAAGTTCCATCATGGGAAAACTAAGGGTAGAGCATCAAGAGCATTCCATCATTCTCCATGAGATTAGAGAAGATCAAAGATCTATGAGGGAGGAGCAATGATGTGTGGAAAATGATCTAACACAAAACTCACCGGCAAGTGTACCAGGTCGCATCAAGTAATAATAACTCACATGAGTGAGGTCGATCCCACAGGGATTGAAGGATTGAGCAATTTTAGTTTAGTGGTTGATTTAGTCAAGCGAATCAAGTATTGGTTGAGTGGTCTGTATTTGACAGAAACTAAATTGCTTAAAATGAAAAGGGAGAAGGGGAAATTGCAGTAAATGAAAGAGCAAAGAAAGTAAAAGTGCTGAATCTTAAAGTGCAAGTAATGTAAATTGTAGAAACTTAGATTGCAAGAAATGTAAATGATTGAATCTTAAAGTGCAAGAAATGTAAATTGCTTGAATTGTAAAAGGGATTGGGAGTTGGGATTGCAGAATTTAAATAAGAGGAAGTAAATTGCAATAAAATAGAAGAGTAGAATGTGGATTGAAGTAAAGTATATCTAAATAGAAAAGTAGAAATGCTTGGAAAATTAAAACAGAAAATGACTTGTGCTTAAATTGCAGCAAATTAAAAGGCTGTTGAAGATCTCAGGAGTGGAAGAGACTAGAAAACAAGTCTAGATCTCAAATCCTTCCTTGATCCAACAAGAACAATTGCAAAAGAAATAAAGAAAAGCAAATTGCAGAATTAAAGAGAAGATGAAGCAGTAAAGTAAACAGAAATGGAAATTCAATTATGCAGAGAAAGTAAATAAGAGATCTCAAGGTGAGATTGAAACAGAAGTTCTTCAATTCTTCACCCAAGATCAAAAGCAAGAAAATAAAGGAGTGCTCAAGCAAGAACAAGGAAGAAGAGAGATCAATTCTCCTTCCCAATTCTCTAAGATCTAAATTCAAAAGTAAAAGCTCTAAATGAAAATGAAAAATAAAAGGAAAAATTCAAAGTAAAGTCTAAAGGTTTCAAAAAAAGGTTCTAATTACCTTAAACTAGCTCCTATTTATACACTTTCTATTCTTGGATTTTGGAATTTGGATGGGCTTTTAATTTGGTGAAGAAATGAATTAATTTGGGATTTTAGTTCAATTTTCAGCCCATGGTGCACCTCCCAGGGAAGAGTTCGGCTCTTGGCAAGAGCTTTGGCCAAGAGCTTTGGTCCCCTTTCCTTCCAATGTGTTGCGCACGGTCCTTTGTGACAAGAGAACAAAGCTCTTTGCAAGATCTTGAAAGCTCTTGGCAAGAGCTTTACTTGTCCTTGAGGTCCTTGGTTCAAGTCTTGGGTGGAGCACTTGTGGAGCTAATTTCCTTGGCACAAGAGGAGCGCCTAAAGCTTTGCTTCCTTGAGGTGCCCGGTTCAATCCTTGGTGAAGAAAATTGCTGGCCATTTTCCTTGGCAAATGAGTAGCGCACAAGGCCTTGCTTCCTTGAGGTGCCTAGTTCGAACCTTGGTGAGTGAAAACAAGCTAATTTTGGCTTGTTTTTCCTTGTGAAGTAGCGCTGGCCCCCTTCCCTTGGTCATGGGTTCAAGTCTTGGTGAGTGCATTAGTGAGCTTTTCCTTCTTGATTTTCTCCAAGGCATGCCCGAAAAAACTCTTTGGCAAGAGCTTCAAAGTTCTTTGCCAAGAGCTTGGCTCTTGGTTCCTTCTTCATGTGTTCTTGATAAAGCTCTTGGCAAGAGCTTCAAAGCTCTTGGCAAGAGCTTGGCTTTTGATTCTTTGAAGGAAAGCTCTCCACAAGAGCTTTAAAGCTCTTGGCAAGAGCTTTATACCCTTGTTTCTTGAATGCACCCATGCTTCTCCTTCTTTGAGCCACGCTTTCTTTCTTTGCTTAGATCATGCTCCTTAGGCTACGCTTTTCTTATTTTTTTCTTTTCTTCACCTACAAGTAATCAAAACAACTAATCAAATTATCACAAAATTCACAAAGCTTAAAATTCATTTAAAACCAATTAATTTTAGTTTAAACTTCATGATTTTGCATCAATTAAAGGGTGGTTGATTGATTCAAAGAAATCATGCAATTCCATTCTAAATTACTTACTTACAATACAAGAAAGTGCATAAAACCTAGTAAAAACAAAGAAAAAGGCTAGTAAAACTAGGCTAAGATGACTTGTCATCAAGCAACAAAGACAAGGAAGAGACATAGAGGAGCTCAAGAGCACCATTGGTTCTTCAAGAAGAGGAAGATGCCACCCTCACTAAGGTGGACCCGTTCCTTAATTTCCTTGTTCTTATTTTTCTATTTTTCGGTTTTTGAGCCTTATGTTTTATTTATGTTTGTGTCTTTACTATATGATCATTAATATTTAAGTGTCTATGTCTTAAAGCTATGAATGTCCTATGAATCCATCACCTTTCTTAAATGAAAAATGTTTTAATTACAAAAGAACAAGAAATACATGAGTTTCGAATTCATCCTTGAAATTAGTTTAATTATTTTGATGTGGTGACAATACTTTTTGTTTTTTTTTTGAATGAATGCTTGAACAGTGCATATGTCTTTTGATATTGTTGTTTATGAATGTTAAATATGTTGGCTCTTGAAAGAATGATGAAAAGGAGAAATGTTATTTGATGATCTGAAAAATCATAAAAATTATTCTTGAAGTAAGAAAAAGTAGTGAATAGCAAAGCTTGCAGAAAAAAAAGAAAAAAAGAAAAAAAATGGCAAAAAAAAAGGGAAAAAGCAAGCAGAAAAAGTCAAAAGCTCTTTAAACCAAAAGGCAAGAGCAAAAAAAGTCAATAACCCTTAAAACCAAAAGGCAAGGGTAATAAAAAGGATCCAAGGCTTTGAGCATCAGTGGATAGGAGGGCCTAAAGGAATAAAATCCTGGCCTAAGCGGCTAAACCAAGCTGTCCCTAACCATGTGCTTGTGGCGTGAAGGTGTCAAGTGAAAACTTGAGACTGAGCGGTTAAAGTCGAGGTCCAAAGTAAAAAGAATAGTGTGCTTAAGAACCCTGGACACCTCTAATTGGGGACTCTAGCAAAGCTGAGTCACAATCTGAAAAGGTTCACCCAATTATGAGTCTGTGGCATTTATGTATCCGGTGGTAATACTGAAAAATAAAGTGCTTAGGGCCACGACCAAGACTCATAAAGTAGCTGTGTTCAAGAATCAACATACTGAACTGGGAGAATCAATAACACTATTTGAATTCTAAGTTCCTATAGATGCCAATCATTCTGAACTTCAATGGATAAAGTGAGATGCCAAAACTATTCAAGAGGCAAAAAGCTACTAGTCCCGCTCATCTGATTGGAGCTAAGTTTCATTGATACTTTGGAATTTATAGTATATTCTCTTCTTTTTATCCTATTTTATTTTCAGTTGCTTGGGGATAAGCAATAATTTAAGTTTGGTGTTGTGATGAGCGGATAATTTATACGCTTTTCGGCATTATTTTTACATAGTTTTTAGTATGATTTAGTTAGTTTTTAGTATATTTTTATTAGTTTTTAATTAAAAATCACATTTCTGGACTTTACTATGAGTTTTTGTATTTTTCTGTGATTTCAGATATTTTCTAGCTGAAATTGAGGGACTTGAGCAAAAATCATATTCAGAGGTTGAAGAAGGACTGCAGATGCTGTTGGATTCTGACCTCCCTGCACTCAAAGTAGATTTTCTGGAGCTACAAGAATCCAAAGCACACTCTCAATTGCGTTGGAAAGTAGACATCCAGGGCTTTCCAGCAATATATAATAGTCCATACTTTTTCTGAGTTTAGACGATGCAAACTGGCGTTCAACACCAGCTCTCTGCCCTATTCTGGAGTTAAACGCCAGAAACAGGTTGCAAAGCAGAGTTAAACGCCAGAAAAATATTATAAACTGGCGTTTAACTCCAAGGAAGACCTCTACACATGAAAGCTTCAATGCTCAGCCCAAGCACACACCAAGTGGGCCCGGAAGTGGATTTCTGCATTATTTACTCATTTCTGTAAACCCTAGTAACTAGTTTAGTATATATAGGACTTTTTACTATTGTATTTACATCTTTGGATTGTCTTTTGATCTTTTGATCACGTTTTGGGGGGGCTGGCTATTTAGCCATGCCTAGACCTTGTTCTTATGTATTTTCAACGGTAGAGTTTCTACACACCATAGATTAAAGTGTGGAGCTCTGCTGTTCCTTGAGTATTAATGCAAAGTACTATTGTTTTTCTATTCAATTCAAGCTTATTCCTATTCTAAGATATTCATTCGCACCCAAGAACATGATGAATGTGATGATTATGAACGCGTGCCTGACAACCACTTCTGTTCTACATGAAGACGAGACAGAATGAGTATCTATTAGATATCTAATACAGGGGACCGAGTCCGAGATATTAGAGTCTTCGTGGTATAAGTTAGAACCCATGGATGGCCATTCCTGAGATCCAGAAAGTCTAAACCTTGTCTGTGGTATTCCGAGTAAGATCTGGGAAGGGATGGCTGTGACGAGCTTCAAACTCGCGAGTGCTGGGCGTAGTGACAGACGCAAAAGGATAGTAAATCCTATTCCAGTATGATCGAGAACCGACAAATGATTAGCCATGCAGTGACAGCGCATTGGACCATTTTCACAGAGAGGACATGATGTAGCCATTGACAACGGTGATGCCCAACATACAGCTTGCCATGGAAAGGAGTATGAAGGATTGGATGAAAGTAGTGGGAAAGCAGAGATTCAGGAGGAATTAAGCAACTCTATACGCTTATCTGAAATTTTCACCAATGAATTACATAAGTATCTCTATCTTTATTTTATGTTTTATTTATCTGTTAATTATTAAATCTCCATAATCAATTGAATCCGCCTGACTGAGATTTACAAGGTGACCATAGCTTGCTTCAAGCCGACAATCTCCGTGGGATCGACCCTTACTCACATAAGGTTTATTACTTGGACGACCCAGTGCACTTGCTGGTTAGTTGTGCGAAGTTGTGACAAAGTGTGTGAATTACGTTCTGAGCACCAAGTTTTTGGCGCCGTTGTTAAGGATCATAATTTTGTGAGATAAGGTAAAGCTAGGAAATTGAGGTAATTTGGGGGTGAAATAAGGTTGTAAAAATGATGAATTATATAAGGAAAATGTGAATACTTGGGGTGCATTTGGTGCTATGACTTTGATGATATGAATATCAATGTTTACAAATAATTATGAATATTTATTGGCTTATGCACTCAATTATGTGAGATACGAGTTTTCCTGGGTAAAGTACCATGGCTTGCCACTATGTTTTCCAGGTCGAGACTCGATACTCTGTTGACCCTACGTCGTAAGGATGACCGGGCATTTATAAATTCCCAGGAAGGTTAACCCCCATTGAGTAAAGTTATATATATGTATGAATTATGAATGAAAGAGAAAAAGCTATGTGTAGACTCATGGAGATGCGCGATGGGGGACAGTCCAGGGTTTAGCAGCTGAACTTGTCGGGTTGGCTTGATAAGCAACAGATGAGCCTCATCAGCCATAGGACAGGCATGCATCATGTGCATATTGTTTGAATTGCTTGTTTGTGCATTACTTGGGAATGTCTAATTGTTTATAACATGTTAATTGTTATATTTGCTATCTGTATTAGTTGTAATCTACCTGTATTTGTCATTGTCTGCTTGTCTGTCTGTGCAAATTTACCGGAGATGGAGGAACGGAGGAAAGGTGGAATGACTTAGTGTTAAAGTTAAGTTTAAGTTAGGCTTAGATATCCTTAGAAGACCACCTGTTATGGTTTCTGTTTTAGTACGTTAAGCCTTATAATCTAAGTGTCGGCATTCTAGAATTGCCTCTGGCATTCTCAGGACCTTATATCTTATGTGCGTAGCATCTTTACCATGCTGAGAATCTTCGGTTCTCATTCCATACAATATTGTTATTTTTCAGATGCAGGTCGAGAGGCACCTCGGTAGGCGTTTGGAGTTCTGTAGCGAAGTGGATATTTTGGGACCCTACTTTTGATATTTTTATATATATGTATAGACTCTCCTCATGTTTGTATATATACTTTGCTTTTGTACCTCTTAGAGGTTTTATGGAGAACTAGGGTTTTAAATATGGATTTTAGGTTAAGGGTTGTATATTTTGTATGTAAATATTCTCCGGCCAGCCTTGACTTTGCAGGCTGAGTTAGAGCTTGTTATTTTGTACTCTTTGCTCTCTACTCCTACTTCCTGTTTAGTTATACTTATGAACTTTAGTTTTCTTCGCACGCAAGTAATCTTGCCTCCCGAGTGTTGTGTTTTTTTTTTATTTTGCGATTTTTGCCTTATCCGTTTTTCAAGGCTCCTTGTATACTGCATCCTTTTCAATATTACATATATATTTTTTCATCTTTAGAGGTCGTAATACCACACCACCTCTATTTTACGACTTAAGCATAAAGCTCTATGTTGTAAGGTGTTACATTATCACCCCCAAAAGCAATAGTTGTGGGAGTAGCATAATGATGCCCATTTTTTATGCAAATAACTTTGAGTTGAAACCTCAACTCATATCCTTGGTGCAACAAAATTGTCAATTTATATCTAGCCTCCTACAAATATGTGACACAGTCAAATTCAATGGTGTCTCTGCTGAAGATATTACTTGATGTTGTTCCCATTCTCTGTAAGGGACCGAGTTAAGCAGTGGCTTGAAACTCAACCAAAGGAGAGCATTGCAACATGGAATGATTTAGTTCAGAATCTCTTAACTAAATTCTTTCTACCACAAAGGATGACAAAGATGAGACATGATATCCAAATTTTCACTAAGAAAGATGAAAAATCTCTCTACGAAGCTTGGGAGAGGTACAAAGAAATGTTGAGAAAGTGCGCTCCAAATATGTTTGCTGATTGGGTATAACTCCAAACTTTTTATGATGGACTCACTCATGCCTTTGGAACCTTATTGGATTCCTCAACTAGTCAGCTAGAGGATCCATGCATACGAAGACCACTGAAGAATCCTTGGAACTAATTGAGATTGTGGCTAACAACCAATACTTATAATCCTCTAAAAGAACAATAAAGAGATGTGTGATGGATTTAGATACACCGAATACTCTTTTAGCACCAAATAAAGTGATGTCTCAACAAATTGCCTCACTTACAAAGCAATTGAGAGACATGCAAGTCTCAACAGTGGCTACACAAGTGAGTTGCAACTTGTGTGGAGGAGCTCACAAGGATGAAGAATATGGGTTGTCCAAAGAGGAGAAAGTTTAATATTATTATATATATATATTTATTTTAGAGGTCGTAATACCACGCCACCTCTGTTTTATGGCTTAAGCATAAAGCTCTGTGTGGTAGGGTGTTACAAAAATAATTGCCATTGATAAAGTTGGCAAAGATTTTTCTACTTGCATTGATAGTGTCTTTTTAGTAGATGGGTTAAAGCATAATCTATTGAGCATAAGTCAATTGTATGACCTTAGATATGCAGTAACCTTTAGGAAATTAGATTGTAGGGTCATTAATGAGAAAACAGGGGCTATTTTGTTTATTGCAAAAAGAAGTGACAATGTTTATGGTCTCACACTAGATGATCTTAAGGTCCAAAATGTGACATGTTTCTCATCAATGAAATCTGAAAAATGGATGTGGCATTAGAGATTAGGGCATGCTAGTATGTTCCAAATCTCTAAACTTGTTAAAAGAGGCTTAGTGAGAGGTATTCCTAACATTAAGTTTGATAAAGACATCACTTGTGATGCTTGTCAAATGAGTAAACAAACAAAAACTTCTTTTAAACCCAAGGAGGATGTCTCTACTAAGAAATCATTAAAACTGTTGCATCTTGATCTGTTTGGATCAGCTAGGACTAAAAGTCTTGGAGGAAAAAGTTATGGAATGGTTATTGTGGATGATTACACTATATTTAGTTGGATGTTCTTTCTAGCTCATAAGCATGAAGCATTTTCTGTTTTTGAAAATTTTAGCAAGAAGATTCAAAATGAAAAGAGTTTAAAAATGATTTCAATTAGGAGTGATCATGGAAAGAAATTTGAAAACCAACATTTTGAATCCTTTTATGATGAACATGGCATATCCCACAACTTCTCTTATCCAAGAATACCACAACAAAATGGTGTTGTGGACAGAAGAAATAAAAGTTTGCAAGAAATGGCAAGAGCTATGTTGTGTGAATATGAGGTTCCCAAATTCTTGCACCAAAACTATTGCTCGCTGTCCTGGCATGACCCCTCGGCCAGCCACATCTCAGCCAAATGCTTCTCAGCCAAGTTCCTCTCAACCTAGTTTATCCCGTGGCAAGAGACCCATTTGCAAAGAAGAAAATGAGATCCCTCCATCCCCTGCTCGCCATAGTCACGGTACAGTCATTGATTTTCAACTTTGCCCTATTTTTGAACCTAAACTCTCAAATCCCATTTCCTATAAATCCTTCTACGCTGATTTTTCAAAAGTTTCCTATGATTTTCGTCGCTACAACTCCTTCATGAACCATATGTTTTTTTCTGCAAAGACATCAGTCAACGTACTCTCTGTCCTTCTAAACTTGTCAATCTCGAAAAACTTCGTAGAAAAGGTCTGAACTTTATGCCTTTGTTTGTATATCAAGGATGGATCCCCATTCGTGAAAAAGTCTACCCTGATCTAGTGAGACAGTTTTATAGTAACATGTCCTACAAAGAAGGGAGAATCACTTCCTTTGTCAAGGGTCGCACTATTTATTCTCGATAAGTATCATATCAGCAAAGTCCTAGATTACCAGAATAGGGGACTAGACTGTTCACCTCTGGTAAGTGGGATGAGTCTCTGAATGTGTCATACTTTGAAGCCCTAAGGACTATCTGTGTCAACATTCCTCAGCTTGAAGGTACCACTCCCACTCACAAATCACTTGGTCCAATCCGTGCCCAATTGCACAGGATTGTGAATCACATCATTATGCCTCAAAGTGGGTCTTTTCAATGAGTTTCCTTCTGTGATATATTGGTTATGTTTGCTCTTCTTTCCAAAATTCGTATTTCATTTGCTTATTTACTAGTGAGACACATGCATGCCTGTGTTAGTTCAAAAAATGCTTTTTCAATATTATAATATTGATTTCAGGGCTGAGATTTCTCAAGAATGTAATTCTTACATAAAAGGCAGTGGTGCAGCAAAAAGAACAGCAACTAAGCGTCGCAGCACTGATGAAGACACTGACGCTCCATCCCATGATGACGATCCCCTAATTCCCAAATCACATTCCTCTAAGATCAGAATCCTGACCAGAACCACGAAGAATGTTACTCCAAGAATTCGTTAATTTGACCAATCTTCTTATCAACTATGGAGCTGAGCGCAAAAGGAATGAAGTTATGGAGGAAAATGCACCTAAGAAAACTAAAGGCAGAATTCGGATTCTCAGGAACTATGTGGAAGAGATTGAGGCTAGCTTCACAACTACTGATAATGAGGATGATGATGAAGCCTCTGATGAATTAAACTCTGATGCCTAGGCTTTCTCATCTCTATTGTGACTTGGATTATTTTTTTTAGACTTCTTTTATTTCATGCTGGATGATTGTAAACCTTTAACTACTTTAAATACTTGAAAACTGCCTGTGTTTAGCCACTAACAGTTTTTTTCAGGTCTTTCGTTTCCCTCCTTGATGACCAAAGGGAGGAGAAAATAAAAAAAGATGTTAGGATTGGCTTAGAAATATTTGGATTAGGATGATAACTTGGTGACACTTGTGACACTTGTTTTATTAAGTGTTGATTTTATCTGCTGTGTTATTGTTAGTTATTGTTTCCTTGTTATATTGCATTTGGTTTTGTGGCTGTTCTGTGTAATCTCTATTCCAAGAGGAAGCCATGATTAAGGAGGAGAAATGCTAACATTAAGGGGGAGCACTACACATTTCGGATGGTACGGTCATCAAAGGGAAATGCTCTCAACTCATTTAAATTATCATTTTAAATTCAATTATCCTCTTTTATCATGTTTGTCATTAAGGAAGAGATTGTTGATTTAAGATTGATTTTGATAAATAAATTATGATGACAAACATTTATTGGATTAAAAGCCCAAATATGGTTTAATGTGTGTTTTAGTGATGCAGGCCCATTATTCATTTCTCAGCCCAACAATGTTGCTTGAGTATTCCTCTAATGCTTCAATTCAATGTTTAAGTCCAATGCCTTTAACAAGCACCGTTCAGTAAAATGCAAAGAAAAGAAGGCTCTGAATTTGCAAAGTGATAAAGGGGAACTTGTCTTCATTATGAAAAATGAAGGACAGCTGAAACAAAAGGACATTAACATCACAACAAGAACATCTGGGACACCAGGACATCAACACACCACTACAAGGACATCAGAGGATCAACATTCAGAGAAAAGAAAGAGCAAAATGCAACGAGCAACAAAGCAACACAAGGACAGCAGTGGTAGTGGAGAAATTTCATAGAGCAAAGGTGGTGGAGCAACTCCTCTACAAGCAGAGTTAGTGGAGCAGAATGAAAAAAGAAATGCATGTCAATGGAGACAGCCTCAACAGGCACATGGTACAAGGAATTGGAAGAAGCAATGGAGAAGGACTGGAAGATTAAGATGCATCTATAAAACTGGCCTCACTCCAACATTTGCAAGACAAGAAAAAGAGAGAAAATTCAAGAGCATCATCCAAACATACTTGAGCTGAATTCTTTTTCTTCTATTTGTGCTTCATTTCTGATTTTTTGTTATGGCTATCTAAAGTCATCTTTTTGTAATTGAGAAAAAGGCTAATTATGTGAGTGGTGCAGAATTAGAATGTCCACAAACTAACCGGCAAGTGCACTAGGTCGTACCGAGGAATACCTCAGGTGAGTGAGAGTTGATCCCACGAAAATTGATGGATCATGCAACAATGATTGAGTGATTTGCTTAGTCAAACAAACAAAAAATGATGTTTGAGGGTGCAATAGCATTAAATAGTAAAATTAGAGAATTAGAAAGTAAGCAGTAAACGGGTTGTGAAGATTATATGAGAGAAAACAGTTAAGGTTTCAGAGTTGTTTATCTTCCTGATTTCTGTTTCTTACCAACTATTTTAATCATGCAAGATTCAATTCATGGCAAACTGTATTTGACTAAACCCTAATTCCTTAGTAATTTAGTCTCCTCTAACCTAGTTAACCGCCAATTCCTTGGTCACTTAATTTCAATTAAAGGTTTAAGTCCAATTCAAGTTTATGTACCACAAAAACCCTAACTATCCAAATATAAGAGTGTCACGTATACCATTCAGTTCAGATAATTAGTGATTTAGGAGAAATTATTTTCAAGCTGTTGTTCAAATAAATTACTTTTCCAAGGTTTATAAGAACTCAAATAGAATAAGGGTTATTCTTCCGATTTACCCAAAGAACGAAAACAAATTTTTGAAATTGAAATCAATACATTAATTAAAATAGAAAAGTAACAACATTAATCCATAGAATAAACAGAGCTCCTAACATTAACAGTGGAGGTTTAGTTGCTCATGGCTCAGAGAGAAAACTAGGATTCAGAAAAACAGTAAACTGTAAAATGAGGTCCGTGAGGAAAGAAAAGAGCCCGAAGTACTGAATCTTTTCCCTTTTCTTTCCAATCCTAATAACTGTAAAATATATTTTCTAAAACTAAATAATATCTTTTCCTATTTGTAAATAAAATAAATTTTTAATCAAAATTAATAAGATT
>NC_029792.2:118224563-118233745 GCF_000816755.2 Arachis ipaensis
ACCCAAATCCTTAAGATGAAGAACGAAAAAAGATTCTTGAAATTGAAATCAATATATTAATTAAAATAGAATAGTAATAGTATCAATCCATAAAATAAAAAGAGCTCCTAACCTTTACAGTGGAGGTTTTGTTACTCATGGGTCAGAGAGAAAACTAGGGTTCCAAAGTGTAAACTGTAGAATGAGGTGCGTAAGAGAAAAGTGAGCCCAAAGGGCTGAATCTTTTTTCTTTTATATCTAACTTAATTAATGTAAAATATATATTTTTTTAAAACTAAATAATATCTTTTCCTATTTGTAAATAAAATAAAGTTTTAATCAAAATAAAATAAAATCTTCGAATAGCGCTTAGAGGACGAAGGGGACCACTTGATTCTTCAAGGTTGGCGCCTAACTTGGGCTGAGCCAAGTTAGGCGCCACTATGGTCGTGTGTCTTTGATAGCTTTTGCTTTATCTGGCACCCTAGTTAGGCGCCACCAAGGCCACATGGGTTGGAGGCTTTTTCTTCATCTGGCGCCTAACTTGGAGAATCCCAAGTTAGGCACCACCAAGGCCGTATTGTTTGGTGAAAAAGTTTATACTATTATATATCGTTGGAAAGCTCTGAATGTTGGCTTTTCAATGTCACTAGAACCGCATCAATTGGACCTCTATAGCTCAAGTTATATCCGTTGGAGTGCAATAATTTCAAGGTTGACAGCATCATCCACTTTCTTCCTTTTCTTCTACACGAACCCTGTCAAATCCGTCTGAATACTACCTGAAATAAACCAAATTGTACACAACTCAAAGTAGCATTTATAGTGGCTCAAAAAATACTTAAATCTTGATTAAACTTAACAAATTCGAATGCAAATTTACTAGGAAAAGATAGGAAAGATGCTCACGCATCACAACACCAAACTTGAATTGTTACTTGTCCTCAAGTAACCAAAACTAATACAAACTTAGGATGTAAATTTGTATGAGAAGTGAGTACTCAATTAAGCTCCTGTCTGTCTCAAAGTGGGATTTATAACACTGAAACTCTGAATAATTTTGGCATCTCACTGTCCTTTGAATATGAGGAATGTCACTGTCATTCGGGATTAGAATCCGGATAGTATTATGAATTCTCTGGCCCTTTATTTCGGATTAATCCTTGAACACAGAAACTTTACTTTCATTCTCTTTTCTTTAGTGCTTTGCACCTTGAGCCTAGCCATGACTTTAAATATTTTGTCTTAAGTTTTACTTGACATAAAAACACCACAAGCACTTAACTGGGAAACTCTCTTTGAGATCTTATTTTTCTTTTAATTACTCCCAAACAGTGGTGTTCAAAGCCTTTGGCATACTCTGTTAGTTGCACTTGATCTCGACTCTTAGTGCTCTGTCTCAAGGGTTACTTGACACATTCACATCACAAGCATATGGCCAGGAAAATAACTCTTTGAGCTTTTAATCATATTTGACCTTCCTAGCCATTGATACTCAGAGCCTTAGACCTTGCTTTTCTTTTTGCTATTTCTTTTGCTTCAAGGATTAGGTTTTTGTTTAATTCAGAGAATTCATAATAGTTCTCTAAATTCCTGTTTCTCATGTATCAACATCCTTTGATTCAAATTCAAATATGCACTGTTCATATCATGCATTCAGAAGAACAGATAATACAAACACATTTAAGTAAATAAGAATACTCTTAAACATAGGCTCAATTTCTCATGCAATACATCACTTCTTTTTTTTTAGATTCAAGATCAGTGAGTGGTACATGAGAAATCTTTTCATATAAAGTAAAATAAAAGGAAACTGAATGAAACAAAAACCTAAGAACTGAAAATACTAAAGATTATACAGGCAATCAAAGCAACAGAAAACATGAATATAACATAAGAGTGACAGAAGGAAATAGGAAGTGAAAAAAGGACTAAACCACCTCAGTTGCCACGGTGACCATCTCATTCCTCAGGATGTGGTCCATATGATCCTTTCAGTCACCCAAAGTCATGTCTTAGCTGAAAAAGCTCGTGGCGCTGAGTCTCTTGAGGCCAATTCATTGCCGTTCCTCTTTCTTGAGGCCTCAATAGTTTTTGGTGCCATGAAAATAAACAGAAAAATAACAAGTGAGGTGACAACACCAAACTTGAATCTTTGCTCGTCCCCGAGCAAAAATAGAATATAGCAAAGATGAAGAAAGAGAGAAGGAGTAGGGATAATATGGAGGAGTTACTGGGAGGAAGAGGGCCAAGGAAATAGAATGGAAATAATAAAAAAAATTATATGCTGAGAACTTGAAAGAAAAGGAAGGAGACGTAGGTAAGGGGAGGGGGTTGAATGTAGGATTGAATTGTGTGTGGTTTTGGTTTGAAGGAAGGTGACTTATATAGGGAATGATGGGGGCGAGGGACGTTAGTTTCAGGAGGGTTGGTGGGGAGTAGTCTTTAGTCAAAAGGGTTTTGGGAAGGAATCTATGGGGAAGGAAAAAAAGGATGGATGGAATTGGAGAATAAAATTTTTTGGGAAGGGAATACGGGCATGAGGTGGGGAACAAATCCAAAGGATTTGGTTCAGGAATTGTATGAGGTTTATGTTGAATGGGGACAAAACCACAAAGCTGGCGCCTAACTTGGTAGGACTTGAGTTGGGCGTCGTATGCTCAGCAACGCATTCCATTAGCTGATGCCAAACTTGGTGCAGCCCAAGTTAGGTGCCACCCACTTCTTATTCTTTTTTTTCTTTTTTTTTTTTTTTTTACTTGGTGCAACCCATATTTTTTTTCCAGGAGTGGCACCTAACTTCAAAAATGTCAAGTTAGGCACCACCCTTGTAGTGTCAATTTGCAAGAAAAACTTCATTGGTGGCGCCTAACTTCATGGAGCTAAGTTAGGCGCCACCCACCTAGCAACAATTCCCCAATTGTATGCATCATGTGGTGTCAGTTAGGCGCTACCCCCAGGGTGTTTTTTCAAAAATTGCGTTTGATGTGGCGCCTAACTTCATGGAGCCAAGTTAGGCGCCACCCAATCCGAGTCTAGCTCCTCTAGGGTGTCCGAAATTCCATCTGATCGCATCTGTTCCTGTTCTAATCACTCTGCATGAATAAAAGGCATATAAAAAAAGGAAAAATTATAGAATTATCATTAAAATACACACATAAATAAAAAGTAAAGTAACTAAGCACAAAATCAAAAGGAAACTATGGTTGGGTTGCCTCCCAACAAGCACTTCTTTACCATCACATAGTGCTTCAACTCTTCCCTTCTCACTGTGAACGAATCCTTGTGTTTTCATGGATTAACTCAATATGCTCAAGAGAGAGGATCTTATTCACTGTATGAGGTAACACTAGACTACTAGTCAACACCACCTTCATTCGTGGGGAGAAACCTTCAGTAGGGATCTTTTTGTTCCTCCATCTTCTGGGTACTTTCTTCTTGGGAACCTCCTCCTTGGTGGGTGATGCAATCCCAACACCAAAATTAGGGTTGATGTCAGGGGCAATTTTGTTGATTGTCACCAAAAGAGGCTTGAGCTATAAATCTTATTGTGCCTTATCAGAAGGTTCTTGAAGGGTTGGAACAATAAGCTCAGTTTGTATGCACTTTTTCTCTCCGCCTGATAAATGCATAGTTTTAAAGACATGAAAGAACATTTGCTCATTATGCACTCTAAGCACTAATTCACCTTCTTCCACATCAATCAGAGCTCTCACAGTGGCTAGGAATGGTCTTCCTAGGATTATGGAGGCATTTTCATCCTCCCCCATGTCAAGAATTACAAAATCAGCTGGGAGGAAGAATTTACCTACCTTGACCAAGATGTTCTCCACTTTTTCATGTGCATGCTTCAAAGATTTTTTCTGTCATTTGTAGTGCTATCCTTGTTGGTTGTTCCTCTTTGATTTGTAGCTTCTTCATCACAGACAAGGGAATTAAATTTATACTTGCACCCAGATCACATAGGACTTTCTCAAAGGTAGTGCTCCCAATGGTACATAGGATTTGACAGCTCCCTGGATCTGTCATCTTCCTTGGCAAGTTACTTTGAATTATGACACTACATTCCTTGGTCAGGACTACTCTCTCATCTCTCTTTAAAGGATTCTTTTTTGACGATAACTCCTTCATGAATTTGACATAGAGAGGCATTTACTCTAAAACCTCAGCAAAAGGAATATTGATTTGTAACTTTTTAAAAACTTCCAAGAACTTTAAAAACTGCTTGTCCTTGGTCTCCTTTTGAAACCTCCGAGGATATGGCATTTTGGGCTTGTACTTGGGTGCTTTAAGCAACGTCGGATGTGTGTCAAGAGTGACTGGAAAGGGGTTGTCTGCACGCTTGGGAGGGGCGTGTTCGACCTCCTCCTTTTTTCTCCTCTGGAGCTTCCTTTTCAACCGGCTCCTCACTGACCTTTGCCTCTGAACTTGCCACTGGTCCACTTACCAAGGCGATAACCTTGCACTCTTCTTTTGGATTTACCATTGTATCACCACGAAGAAATTTGGTGTTTCTCTGATCAATCTCAGCAACCTTTGTGACTATTTGGCCTATCTGAACCTCCAAGTTCCTGAGTGAAGCTCTGATTTCCTGCATAAAACTATGTTGATTCTTAGAGAGTTCTATAACAATAGCTATCAAGTCAGGAGCATTCTGAGGCTGAGCCTGTGATTGTTGCGGTTAAGAGGGTTGGAACTGGCGGTTATTGAACTTGTTCTGATTAAAACCACCCTGAGAATTATTGAAATTCTGTTGCCTCTAAGGTTGATCTCTCCACCCAAAGTTTGGGTGATTTTTCCATCCCTAATTAAAGGTCTTGGAATATAGATCATCATTAGGGTTTCTAGGAGCATTCCATATAAAATTAACATGTTCAGGAGAAAACTAAGCATAATCATAAGTCTCACATTGGGTGAAGCCACCACTCATGTCATAAGAGGCATCTTGAGGAGCATTCTAAGTATTAATAGATGAGACTTACGTCCCACTCAATTGTTGAGTAATAAGATTCATTTGTTGAGACAAAAGTTTGTTCTGAGTAAGAATAGCATGTACGACATCTAACTCCATAACTCCTTTCTTCACAGGTGACCTCTCAGAGGAGTATAAATATTGGTTGTTAGCAACCATCTCAATCAATTCATTAGCCTCTTCAGGAGTCTTCTTCATGTACAAAGATCCACCTACAGAATTATTCAGAGACATTTTAGCCATTTCAGAAAGGCCATCATAGAAAATCTATAACTAGATCCAGTCTAAAACATATCCAGGGGACACTTCCTAATCATCAACTTGTATCTCTCCCAGGCTTCATAGAGGGATTCACCATCTCTCTGCCTGAAAGTCTGAACATCCGTCCTCAGCTTAGTCAGCTTCTGAAGAGGAAAGAACTTAGTCAGAAATTTGTTTACCACCTTATCCCAAGTATCCAAGCTCTCCTTGGGTTGAGTGTCAAGCCACTACTTTGCTCTATCCCTCACAACAAATGGAAAGAGAAGTAGCTTGTAGACATCGGGATTCACTCCATTAGTCTTCACAGTATCACAGATTTATATGAAATTTGAGATAAACAAGTTTGGGTCTTCCTGCAGGATTCCATAAAACTAACAGTTCTATTGCACTAGAGTGATTAACTGAGGTTTCATCTCAAAGTTGTTTGCACCTACAGGAGGTACCACAATACTATTCCCATAAAAATCTGGGCTAGGTGCAGTGTATGAGTCAAGGGTCCTCCTAGGTTGCCCATTTGCATTTGGATTAACCATATTTGCATTAATCGCATTATTGTGGTTCGGATCCATGGTGAGCTCTTCAGTTTCGTCATCAAAATTATCTCTGAGATTTTCACTGGCTTTGTAAGCTTTAGCTTGTTGTAAACGGCTTTTCAAGATCCGTTCAATCTCATGATCAAATTCAAGAAGAAGGTCTCTATTCCTGTTCCTACTCATAAACAAACGAAAAATAAGAAAAGATGGAAATTTCTACGTCAAAGTGAAGAGAATTCCCAGTGAGGCAACTTGAGTAAAAAAAATAATATAAAATAACTAAATAAATAAAGCAATAAAAAATTCAAAAAATTATAGGCAAAAATTGGAACAAAATTTCGAAATTTATAAGAAAAATAAACAGGAAAATTAAAATAAAATAACTAAGGGACACCAAACTTAATTTCTGAAATTAAGGAAAAATAATTGCAAAAAAATTCGAAAATTAAAGACAAGAATTAAATAAAACTAAAGCAAAAATGTCTAATCTAAGCAATCAAACAACTAGTAGTTGTCAATCACAGTCAATCCCCGCAACAGTGCCAAAAACTTGGTGCGTAATTAGAATGTCCACAAACTAACTAGCAAGTACACCGGGTCATACCAAGTAATACCTTAGGTGAGTGAGGGTCGATCCCATGAGGATTGATGGATCAAGCAACAATGATTGAGTGATTTACTTAGTCAGACAAATAGAAAATGATGTTTGAGGGTGCAATAGCATTAAACAGTAAAATTAGAGAATTAGAAAGTAAGCAGTAAATGGGTTGTGAAGATTATATGAGAGAAAATAGTTAAGGTTTTAGAGTTTTTTATCTTTTGGGTTTCTATTTCTTACCAACTATTTTAATCATGCAAGATTCAATTCATGGCAAACTATATTTGACTAAACCCTAATTCCTTAGTAATTTAGTCTCTTCTTACCTAGTTAATCGTCAATTCCTTGGTCACTTAATTTCAATTAAAGGTTTAAGTCCAATTCTAGTTTATGTACCACAAAAACCTTAATTATCCAAATATAAGAGGATTATATGTCATGTATACCATTAAGTCCAAATAATTAGTGATTTAGGAGAAATTGTTTTCAAGCTATTTTTCAAGTAAATTGCTTTTCCAAGGTTTACAAGAACTCAAATAGAATAAGGGTTATTCTTCTGATCTACCCAAATCCTTAAGATGAAGAACAAAAATAAATTCTTGAAATTGAAATCAATACATTAATTAAAATAGAATAGTAATAGTATCAATCCATAGAATAAACAGAGCTCTTAACCTTTACAGTGGGGATTTTGTTGCTCATGGCTCAGAGAGAAAACTAGAGTTTCAAAGTGTAAACTGTAGAATGAGGTGCATAAGAGAGAAGTGAGCCCGAAGGACTGAGTCTTTTTTCTTTTATATCTAACTTAATTAATGTAAAATATATATTTTTTTAAAACTAAATAATATCTTTTTCTATTTGTAAATAAAATAAAATTTTAATAAAAATAAAATAAAATCTTCGAATAGCGCTTAGAGGACGAAGGGGACCACTTGATTCTTCAAGGTTGGCGCCTAACTTGGGCTGAGCCAAGTTAGGCGCCACTAAGGCTGCATGGGTTGGAGGCTTTTTCTTCAAATGGTGCCTAACTTGGAGAATCCCAAGTTAGGCGCCACCAAGGCCGTATGGTTTGGAAAAAAAGTATATACCATTATATATCGTTGGAAAGATCTGAAAGTTGGCTTTCCAATGCCACTAGAACCGCGTCAATTAGATATCTGTAGCTCAAGTTATGCCCTTTGGAGTGCAAGGAGATCAGTATTGACAACATCATCTACTTTCTTTCTTTTCTTCTACACGAACCTTGTCAAATCCGTCCCAATGCTACCTGAAATAAACCAAATTGCACATGACTCAAAGAAGCATTCATGGTGACTTAAAAAATACTTAAATCTTGATTAAACTTAACAAATTCGGATGCAAATTCACTAGAAAAAGATAGGAAAGATGCTCACGCTTCAGTGAGTAGAAAAAGCCACGAGAGAATAGGCAAGAGAGATGTATGAAAAAGCCAAAAGAACTGTTTCTATGTAATTTGGTTTCAGTAAACTAGGATTAGTTCCTCTTACCAAGTTGGGATAACACTTGGTGATAATTCAAACCTGGTTGGGTTTCCCTTTCAAGTTGGGACAATACTTGGGAAGCTGAGCTTTGGGGTAGAAAGCTTAGTGAAAGATACTAGATGAATTAGGTTGTAATTTATTAGTATCGGTGATTGTAATCAGTTTGATTATAGTGAAAATTCTACCACGATTATGGTAGAGACTGGATGTAATTTTCATCGCACATAAAAACCGAATCAAGATACATGCTGACCTCTTTCTCTTCTTCCCTTCTCTAATTTTATCTAGTGTATGAGACAAAACGAAAAAATCTCCTGCATAATTGACATCCACGAAAAAAGAGCGCAAAATTTTAATTTTGAGTTAACTTGATTCAACCCCCTTCTCAAGTTCTAGCAAATCCATCAATGTCAAATCTCAATTCACTTGCATATATATATACACATTTATCCACTAATCACATCAACAACCAAATTCAATCCAAGCTTATCCTATGGTTTTCTAGTCTAAGTTTTCACGCAACATTATATATTATCTATGAGAAACTAAAACCATATCTTGACTGATTCCTCCTTAAGCATGGAATACTTCAAAAACTTCTCCTTTCACAAGCTTCAAGCTTCCAAATACCATTTCCACAAGTTTAACTACTAGAATTTTGTTTCAATCTACCAATTGAACTCCAATTCAACAAGATACACAATCTAATTCATACAATAATTAATATTGAGCTCACTAAATCATCAATTCACAAGGGTTAGAATTTTTTTACCGTTACCCACAAGTCAAATGGACAAAATCCGATAATTACCCACCGATGGAGTTCACTTAAACCATCAAAACACTAAAACCCTCAACATCCAAAACTCAAAAATCACGAATTGAAGAGGGGAAAAACTGGACATGAAATCTCAAATTCCTTACCAAATTGTTCAGTGAATTTTGTAGAAAATTCCAAAACGAACGTGTGGCTACTGACGGCTCGTCAATTGAAACTCCGGATTGAAAGTTACAAAAGATTAAAGTTTGAAGTGAAATGAAAGTTAGGGTTCTCAATCCCTTTCTCTCTTCCAAGCGTGCTCCTCCCTTTCTCTTGGCTTAATGAGCTGAAAAGTTAAAGTGTGACACATATATATGTTGGGTCTTGAGTTCGGTTTGAATTTGATTTAATTGGTTCGTTTTATTTGACTTAATTTTGAGTCAAAATTTTTAGATTAATGTTAAAATTTATATTTTAATTATTTTTATCTCATTAAATTATAAAATTTAATTTTATAATTTTTTAAATAATAATTAATTTATTGACTAATTATTTATTAATTATCCAGAATTTACAA
>NC_029792.2:118233939-118237688 GCF_000816755.2 Arachis ipaensis
ATTTACAAATATCGTATGATTTTTTTTGTGACTAAACATGAAAGAAAGAAAGAAAAAAGAGAAGAAACAAAAGAAAATCCAATGCTAATACGACGATGAAGCTTATTCTAAGGCTGAAGTCATTCCACATGCAGCATTGCCTTTGAGATAGTTATTTTGGTCATACGATCAACAAAATAGTTGGCAGTTTTCTAAAATTAACTAATATTTACCTTCCAAATCTATTTCATAATCTTTTGAATCTTACACACTAAGTCTCTTTCTATAATGATATTATCATAGATAAAGCCTCCAAATAGTCCGTTCACAGAGTACCTCACCAAAACTGGAATTTCAAGCAAAAATCAAATCCCTCTAAAGAGCATGAAGCTTCACATGTAGAACGTTCTCTAACTTTCCAGTACAAACTTTCAACAACCTTTATTTTCTTTTTCTCTATATTTATCGAAAGATCAATCTTACTTTCTAAACATATCAATATGAAACTAAAATAAATATGATTGGAAAAAATAAAGGATATATAAGTGATAAACAACATGGCCCAACATGATTATGGTCTAAAAGGAGTGTTAGGAGATAATAAGTTTTGTGATTTGTAATCATCAATTAGTTATTATTAATATTTTTAATGGTGTGGGATTATTCACTTTTCTTTTATTGATAAATACTAGTCAAATTTTAATAAAAGTGCTGGTCACTTAGACTTTCTTTATCATTAATTGGTTACTACTCCATTCGTTTCAAGAAATGGTATCTGGTTCTTGTATCTGTCATGATTATTATTTCACAAATTAAAACTAGATAAATAATAATTAATTAAGATGGAATATCAAATGTCTAAATTTTTCAATGTAACCTGTGTAGTGGATTATGGAATCTGCATAAATAGTGACTTCATCTTCAAAAACAACCAAACCATCTTTATTTATGCATTTGATCTGAGAAAAAGGATAAATTGAACATTCAAATTATTATTATTATTATTTTTAATCAGGAAGATAAGCTCCTATACCTAGCTACATATATATTCTTGTATCATTGTCACTTTGTCATAAAAACTAAAATCTAAAATATTTTGTCCTTATAAATATGAATTTTAGATCTCTTTCAAATTGAGCATGACTTGACTAGTATCCTATCTTTATTAATAATAATGTCTATTTAAACAAAATACAAAATTATATGTGCCTTGAAAAATCCATAAAAATATTAACTTAATTGAAATGACATTTTGAGGCTAATTTTTTTTTTATAGAAGTAAGATGTGATAAAACTAGGAAACAATAAGAAAAGAAAAGACAAAGAAATCTTTTTGTTTGTTGATTGATTGAATTGAATTGAATTGTGAAGGTAAAATTAAATATATATAGAGTATTGGCCTAAGAAAGATAAAAGTAAAGATAAGATAAGATAAGATAAGAAGATAACATAAAGATAAGATAAGATAATAAAGACTAAAATTATAACTGAATTTGTGTATTCTGTTAGGCCAAATTTGTGGGCCACGAGACTTCTTTATTGTTGTCATGGGCTAAGGTGAAAGAGTAGTTTAATACGCCCCCGCAAGCTGGTGGATGGAAGATGTCAATAATCCACAGCTTGGATAAGTTCCGATGAAATTGTTGAGGATGACGCGTCTGACGTGGTGACGCAGAGGGAGATGCGTGTGGCGGAACTATAGCTGACGACGGCAAAAATATAAAAGGAGATGATGTGTTTAAGCAGCGATCTTCAAAAAAAAAAAGAAAAAATAAGCGCGTAGAGCGCAATAAGATTAATCTTTAGAAGGCGCGTATGGCGCAATAAGAGTGGTCTTCAAAGGGCGCATAGAGCGGGATAAAAAAAAGAGGGTGCGTGGAGCGCAATAAGAGTGCAGATGGAACTGCTAAAATAGATGCAGATTGAACTGCTAAAACAGAATGCAGACGAAACTCCCGGAAGAAGGTGCAGATGAAACTGCCGGAAGAAGGCGCAGACAGGCCATAGTAACTATTTCATGAATGATAGCTGTTTCCTGTTAGAACAGGTGTAACCAAGACTGATGTTGGTTTTTTACTTGAATGGACGTAATAGAAATTGGTTGGATTCTGAGCTAAATTAAAAGATTGATTATTCATCGTGGGAGGAGGTTGAAAAAGAAGTAGGGTGATTTTTCACCGAAAAGATGATAGCTTATGTATCCTCTTCAAGGAGGATACCAAAACTCTGATACCATGTTAAAACTAGGAAAGAATAAGAAAAGGAAAGATGAAGAAATCTTATTGTTTGTTGATTGATTGAATTGAATTGAATTGTGAAGGTAAAACTAAATATATATAGAGTATTGGCCTAAGAAAGATAAAAGTAAAGATAAGATAAGATAAGAAGATAACATAAAGATAAGATAAGATAATAAAGACTAAAATTGTAATGTAATTTGTGTACTCTGTTGGGTTGAATTTGTGGGCCACAAGACTTCTTTATTATTGTCATGGGCTAAGGTGGAAGATGTCAATAATCCACAGCTTGGATAAGTTCCGATGAAATTGTTGAGGAGGACGCGTCTAACGTGGTGACGCAGAGGGAGATGCGTGCGACAGAACTACAACTGCCGACGGCAAAAATATGAAAGGAGATGATGTGCTTGAGCAGCGATCTTCAAAAAAAAAGGAAAAAATAAGCGCGCAGAGCGCAATAAGATTGATCTTTAGAGGGCGCGTATGGCGCAATAAGAGTGATTTTCAAAGGGCGCATAGAGCGCGATAAAAAAAAAAGGGTGCGTGGAGTGCAATAAGAGTGCAGATGGAACTGCTAAAACATATGTAGATTGAACTGCTAAAACAAAATGCAGACGAAACTCCCGGAAGAAGGTGCAGATGAAACTGGCAGAAGAAGGCGCAGAATAGTAACTATTTCATGAATGATAGTTGTTTCCTGTTAGAACATGTGTAACCAAGACTGATGTTGGTTTTTTACTTTAATGGACGTAATAGAGATTGGTTAGATTCTAAGCTAAATTAAAAGATTGATTATTCATCGTGGGAGGAGGTTGGAAAAGAAGTAGGATGATTTTTTACTGAAGATGATAGCTTATGTATCCTCTTCAAGGAGGATACCAAGACTCTGATACCATGATAAAACTAGGAAAGAATAAGAAAAGAAAAGATGAAGAAATCTTATTGTTTGTTGATTGATTGAATTGAATTGAATTGTGAAGGTAAAACTAAATATATATAGAGTATTGGCCTAAGAAAGATAAAAGTAAAGATAAGATAAGATAAGATAAGATAAGAAGATAACATAAAGATAAGATAAGATAATACAGACTAAAATGGTAATGTATTATGTTGGGCTCAATTTGTGGGCCACGAGACTTCTTTATTGTTGTCATGGGCTAAAGTGGAAGAGTAGTTTAATAAGATGAGTGATATATTCTAACATTATAATTTTTTGAGCTTTTTAAAACTGTGGGAAGAACCAAAATCGGAAGATTCAATTTTTGTAACTCAAATTTTTTTATTTTTTTAAAACAAAAATCAGACGATCCAATTTCTATATCTCCCAAAAATAAAAAGGTTTTAATTTTTACATTCTAAATTAAATGGTGCACCTTTGAGATTAATACCACAACAGCTCATAATCCAAAAAAATACCATTGTCAATCCAATATCAAAAATAAAAAAATATGCATTTTCGAGATACTACTAGTCTTTTTTTTCCTTTGAAAATAGTACTACTAGTCTACTTTAACAATAACTAGCAGCCTAATT
>NC_029792.2:118237739-118244791 GCF_000816755.2 Arachis ipaensis
CAATGAATATTTTAATTAAATTTAAATATTTTATAATATTATATTACAAAGATTATTATGCTAATTAATATTACAGACTATAAATGCATAACCACACATAGGTATTATTCAAGCTTTATACTTACCATACTCTGTGAAATTTGTCCTGACCTCATTGTTTAATATGTGTAATATGTTTTATGAGAATGTGATCAAATGTTCCAAAAGACTTCATAATAAACCATATTGCTAGTTTCATTTGAGTTGTTTGAAGTATCATGTGAGATGACAATCTTTAGGTTATTTTTACTTATCACACGTGATACTGCAACGTAAAGTTAACCATGCATGAAAATAGGCTGCTTAAGAAGCAATCCGACTTTATTTAAAGATTGTCCTTAACTTTTGTTAATAGTCAAGGTGTAAGACAATATCAAGAGTTGTTTCCATTAGTCTTGTATTAGATGCAGTCATGGTCATCCTCGGGATGAAGACTTTCTCACTAGTGTTGTCTCTTGATAAGATCTCTACTTGAACAACTTTTTCACCTTGTGTGGGAGACTTATGCTGCCCTTGACGTACTTGCTATAGTTCATCCGAAGATACTTACGGAAGAGCATTGTCAGTTATGGCGAGCGGTCACCTGTTTGATATATTTTGCCGTGATTGAGTGGCATCAAGTTGATATGATGGTCCCACAGTTTGGCGGTGCGCAGCACATTCTTGAGTGAGCTTTGAACATAGACTGGCTTCATGCTAAGGACGGTAGGAGCGGAGATAGGTGGTTCTCCCATTATTATCAGCCATGGCATTTACACTTGGAAAATAGAGTTGATTCTGTCCTTAGTATCGATAGAGTGCCTGATCCAGGCCCCTCTGCGGAGTTCTTAGACTGGTGGCACCATATGGTGCACAGGGTTATGTCACCGGAGATCGCATTCGCTGATCCTAGGCCAGTGAAAATACCGGTTGAAGCCTTTCAGAGAGGGTCATCGCAGGCGCCAACAAGAGGACAAGATGTACCTACTTACCATTCATAGATCCCAAAGGTCCAGGTTCAGGCACTAGAGTATGAGCCGCAGTTTATGGTCGACCTTAACGAGCCTGCAGGTAGTCCATATGACACTTTGTTCACCATGGACGGTACCCCCCAATATGCGTTTAGAGCCGACCTTAACGGTATACTCAGACTGATGCTTGTCGAAAAAAGTGACTGTGAAGCATTTGGAATATCTTAAGTTCTGCTTTATGGCTTTCTCCAGCGCCTGGTGAAACTGGTGCCCAGAGCCCAATTGCACCTTTGCGATCTAACCTCAAATTTCAAACAATTCTGCAAGCCGTAGATATGTCGACTTGACCAACGAAGTCACTGGTAGATTTCTTATGCCCTTCAAAACAGAGTTCACACACTCAGATATGTTGGTCGTCATGTGTCCAAATCTTCTGCCGCCATCCTTGTGCTGGGTCCACCTCTCGTACTCCATTCTATTTGCCCAATCATACATGGCCGGATTTTCAGTTCTCATAATATCAAACTAATACTCAAACTGGCCTCAATCTTCACATAAGCAGCATTCACAAGTAGCCACTTCGCATCCTGCCCCTTGAAGCTGAGAGCAAAATTGACCGCAACATGACGAATGCAAAATGCTCAATAAGCATGAGGAGGTAGTCAACCACTATCAGGTGCCTCTAGTGCAGTCTTGATGCCATTATGCCTGTCAAATATCACTAGAATACCCTCTTGTGGAGTCACATATCTTCTCAGGTTGGTCAGAAAATATGCTCAAGACTCTGCATTCTCCCCTTCCACAAGAGCAAACACAATGGGCAAGATGTTCGAGTTTTCGTCTTGCACAATCGCTAGCAGCAAAGTCCCTCCATACTTGTCATACAAGTGAGTACCGTCGATGCTGACTAGTGGCTTGCAGTGTCAAAAGCCTCAATACAGGGAAGAAATGTCCAGAAAAGACTATGAAAGTAGACGGTTGATACATCAACCTGATCACCAACTCTAACTGGAGAGGTTTTCAACAGAATAATGGTACCTTCCATGGTGGACGTCACCCCAAGGATCCAACCGGGCAACTCGCCGTAGGGCTCCTCCCAGTCACCGTAAATCTGTGCTACTGCCTTCTGCTCCTCCCAGTCATCGTAGATCTGTGCTACTGCCTTCTGCTTCGCCATCCAAACATTCCTGTAGCTAGGCTTGAATCTATAGGCTGCTTCAGTAGCTTGCTGCAACACCTTTATCGTAACTGCCGCATCGGCTCTAACCAACGGAAAGATATAATCAAGCTGCCTGTGATCGCTTGAGATCGATGTGGCCAAGCACGTGTGCGGTCCGTTGTACCTCCTTACCTCCCAAGTGCTCTTCTTTTGCCGGAGGGTGATATGAATCATCCACGTGCAACTTTTACCGAACTCCTTGCATCTCCCATGGTATTTAAGATGATCTGACTCCATCACCCTATACTCAACTCCACGCCGGATGCGGTAATCTTTTACGCTTAACACAACTTCCTCCTTACTTTTTGGCCAATCTTCCGTTAAAGCGGTTGCATCATGCAATCCTTGACTCTGAAAGGTTGCATCGATGTTCGGCTGTTGGCCTATGGCTTCCAAGTTCAAGGTTGACAAATGTGGAGGATGTTACTGTGTGCCAGAATTCGATGGCCCATGGGGTATATGTGGATTGCTCAGAGTATTCTCGTCATTGTCCCCAACAATGTCCACTGGCTCATCGTCCGAATCATCCTCTCGCATCGCATTTTCAACTTGATCCGGTCCATACTCAACTGCAAAATCAGGATTCAGACGAGATGAACTAGCAATACCAACTGCAACACATGCAGGATCAACCAACAGACAAGCTGGTGCAACCATAGGCACGAGGTTGAGGCACCCTATCATCATCGATTGAGGATTCGGTACCGATGCCCCAGGGCTGTCGACGCCATCTTCCAACTTGGCAAATAACTCGTGTATTCTAACTTCAGAAAAATTTTACCTGTAGTGAAACAAGACTTGTGTATCTTTATCGGATCCTATCATAAATGTTTCATACTTTATACCAGTTGACACAACAACAATAAGAATCTTGTAGAACAACTTTTTCACCCACTTTATCCCACGTAAACCCAACTTTTGTAATATGCTACTTTTTATATCGGTCAACGTATTTGATGACCAAATAAAAACGCTCAGCAGTTTTCTATCTGTAAATTTAACACTATGCCTTTTGCTTTTCTAAATTTTACCATAGGAATGCACTAGAGCTAAGAAGCTCTCCTCACTATCCATTTGTGAAAAGTGACGCTCTATTGCTATCTCATTGCCTCCAAGTTTATAATAATTCACATTTTCACATAAACTGCTATTGCCTATAGGCTATAGCGGTTCATAAAGTAGAAGACACACTAAAGTTAACACAAACGATAAGTCGGTATGTCTCTGAAAGCAAATAAATAATAAATAATAAATAATTAAATCATAAACTTTCATAATAAATAAATTAAATATGTATAAACAGCAACATTAAAGGTCCCCGCCGATATATGGACGGTATTATCAACTACTCATGTTAATGGTTTGTTTTATTTATTTAATTGAATGATTGTAACTATTTTCCTCTGATTGCTAGACATTAAGAGGTGATCATAATGTTGCAATTTCCGTTCTTTGGAGTTTGACATATTGGAGTACCTTCTTACTTACATGGTAAGATTTCCTTCTTATTTCTAACATCTTATATGTACACATAACATTTATCCAGAACTTTCCTAATTCATATGTAGTATGTTATCTAGATTATTTTTTTATTAGTTTAATATTGATAGAAATTAATTATAGTAAGAGTACATAAAGAGTACATACATAAGGTTAAAAATTAGATGTTCAACAATTTTCTTTAGGACACCACTCATATGTTTATGTCAAAATAACTATGTTATATTTACACCAAAATCAACCACTAAAATTAGTCTATTAGTATCTAATATGCTTCCTGTATTTCTAACTTTTTAAGAAAGAATCCCACGAAGTTTTTAAGAATATTTATAAACAAAAAGACAATAAAGAAATAAAAAAAATAATTCCTATTTTACTTAATAAAGAACTAGAGACAATATCTCCATATTCTACTGTATTTAGTATAACTGATATAAAATAAAAAGTATCTACAAATTTCTTTGTAGAAAAACCCTTAAACTTCTCTGTCATATAAACTATAATCACAACCGAGAGTCGGCGACATGGAGGCTGCCTAGCGAGGCGATGGCATGGGCCGGGGCCGTAGCGGCGTCGTGGGTGGCAGGAGCCGGCGGCGTCAACAGCGTCACGGGTGGCAGGGGCGGCGTAGTGGGACCTGGGTTGGCGTCAACGGCATTGCGGATGGTAGGAGCCGGGACGGCGTCAATAGCGTCGCGGGTCACAGGAGCCAAGAGTCGTATGGTCAACTGTGCGAGAACTAGGTTGGAATCTACGGTAGAGGTGTGCGTCCACCTGAAATTAAATTAATAAATAATTAATTAAATCTTAAACTTTATAATAAATAAACTAGAAGTATGTAAATAGTAACGTTAAAGAATCATATGTTAGTTATATCTAAAAAAATATTTTAATTATATATTTATTAATTATTTAGATTATTTTTTATTAGTTTAATATTGATAAAAATTAATTATAGTAGGAGTACATAAAGAATACATAAGATTAAAAATTACATATTCAACAATTTTTTTAAGGACATCACTCACATGCTCAAGTTAAAATAACTATGTTATGTTTACACCAAAATTAACCACTAAAATTAGTCTATTAGTATAAAATATATGTAAAAATATAAATTCATACCCACCTATTCAATACAGGTCCTGTTAATTTTGTAATTATTTCTAACTTTGTAAGAAAATATCTAATGAAGATTTTAAGATTATTATAAATAAAAGGACAAGAAAAAAATTAAAAAATAGTTCCTATTTTACTTAATAAATAATTAGGGATAATATCCTCATATCTTATAATTTTTTTAAAGAAAAAACCTTAAATTTCTCCGCCATATAAACTGTAATCTCAACCGAAAAATAAAGTTGAAGACATACTAAAGCTAACACAAAAAATAAAGCTGAAATTAAAAAAAAATAAATAATTAATGATAAATCATAAACTTTTATAATAAATAAATTACAAATATGTAAATAGTAACGTTAAAAAATCATATGTTAGTTATATCTTGGAAAATATTTTAATTATATATTTATTAATTATTTAAATTTTTTATTAATTTAATATTGATAGAAATTAATTATAATAGGAGTACATAAAGAGTACATAAGGTTAAAAATTAGATGTTCAACCATTTTTTTAACGATACCACTCATATGCTTCTGTTAAAATAACTATGTTATGTTTACACCAAAATCAACCACTAAAATTAGTTTATTAGTATAAAATATATGTTAAAATATAAATACACACCCACCTATCTAATATGCTTATTGCGAATTTTGTAACTATGCATGTTTTTAACTTCTCAAGAAAGTATCTAATGCTTTCAAGAATATTATAAACAGAAAGACAACAACAAAATAATTTCTTAATTGGCTAATTTCCGCCATGTCAATTCTTGGCACCGTTGTCGGGGATGACGGCCACACTCACTGCTGCGACGAAGACTGCGATCACGGCTCACTGCTACAGCTAATACGGCGACGGCGATGCTCATTTATCAGACAAAGACGCGACACTCTCGTGAAGACAGCGACGAGGTTCTTTTCGGGCAGATTTTCTCAGGCGCGCGACAAGCCAGCCAGGGTTTGGGGAGCGGCGGAGTGGCGGACGGCGGTGAGAGGAGAGGCGGACTACACTTCTCGATGCCAAAATTCACTTTTCACACCGAAATCTTTCACATCAAATTCATTCGTTTAGAAATTTAGACATGTCTAAATCTAGACATGGTATATTAAAAGAAAAAATAATTATGTAAAAAATAGATATGGTCTTTAAACAACAAGATTAAATGGTTATATAGTAATATTTAAGAAATTGAAAAATTAATAGTAACACTATTCTGCGTTAACGTTGAAAATGCATAGATACATTTGACGCATTGTCGCTTAAAGTCTAATTGTATTTAGCAATGATTATCGGTGTTAAAGGCACTTTTTGCGTTAACCTTCTTTAGCGAAAACCATCGTTAAAACATTCCTTACTTCGTTTCGTTACGTATTTGGCGATATCCTAGAGAAGAAAATAAACCCTTTTTTAAAAATAACTACATATATAATAAAATTTTGAACGGATATCTTTAACACTACATAAAACCCTCTTTATCTTTAAAAACAACAGTTGACAAAATTGAGCATTGGGGATCAGCTAGATTTGAAGCACCCAGCGTTGATCAACGATCATATGATTATAAATACAGATAAGGTAAAATAAGATAAGAAGAAATATACGAAATCAATAAAATAGGCATTGCGTAAATAAAAAGACACGAAGTTATGCTCTCACGAAAAGTGCACAAAAAAAATAAAATGAGAACGATTCTAAAGAGCAAATTATTAAGGAAGTTAATGTGTTTATTTATATATAATAACAAGGTGGGACTCAGCATGGTGAAATTATAGCAACTGAATACTAAACTCATATGTTATACCCAAAATATGATTATCTGATTAAAATCACCAACTAAAATCATATTTTATTGTATTAATAAAACTGTATTCATACATTCACCACAGGAATTCTTTTAATAACTTGTAGATTAAAAATTGAAATACATGAAAAATACATGAGAATGATATTAATTAAAGATAGTTATAATTTGATTATTTTTTTATTTGATTTTTTAATTATTTATATATTAATTTTATAAAAAAATCTATATTGATTGTATACTAAAAAATTACAATGACAAATATATAAAAATTAAATAAATAATATTTTCAAATACTAAATTAATAATTAATAATTAAAAAAAACAACAAGTGCCATAGGGGGTTGAACTGTCCAGTTCCTGATTAAGTAGCGCCTAGACTCGAGGTAAATTCTCAGAAGGACGAGCGGAGAGG
>NC_029792.2:118246678-118250032 GCF_000816755.2 Arachis ipaensis
TTGATAGAAATTAGAAATTAATTATAGTAAGAGTACATAAAAAGTACATAAAGTTAAAAATTAGATGTTCAATAATTTTCTTAAGGACACCACTTACATACTTATGTCAAAATAATTATGTTATTTTATACTAAAATCAACCTTAGTCTATTTATATATTTATTAATTTTTTAGTTTATTTTTTTATTAGTTTAATATTGATAGAAATTAATTATAGTAAGAGTACATAAAAAGTACATAAAGTTAAAAATTAGATGTTCAATAATTTTCTTAAGGACACCACTTACATACTTATGTCAAAATAATTATGTTATTTTATACTAAAATCAACCACTAAAATTAGTCTATTAGTATAAAACCCATATTGTATACTCAAATCATAAGTCAACGATATTAAAGTGGTACGACTCAGGGTGGAACAATAATATATATTTATTTGTGTAATTGAAGGAATTATTAAACGAGAAATCTTAGCAAGAGTAAAATAAAAAAAACACGTGAAAAGCACTCTCGTATTGAAGCACAGAAAAATAAATGCGTTACGGATAAAATAACTAAAGCATATAAAGAAGAATAGAATAAAATGGAATAGACATAAATATTAGTATACTAGCAACTAGTTGCGACCCACGAAGTTTAGATCGACTAGGGGTTACGAGTTAAAACAGTTGACAACAAAAATTTCTATTTCTCCCAAAATACATCACAATTTCTATAGGCAAGTTTTAAAATAATATATACATCAATAAAAATTTTTTCCCAAATAAAAGAAGAGATCCTATAGCGGTTTATGCATTGCTTTGCTTCATTCCTTACAAAATTGCTACCAAAAGCGATTTCTTCCAATTGCGTTTTTCACGGAAATTGTGGCTATTAGTAACGATTTATGTTAATCTGAAATTCGCTGTTACGCAGTTTACATAGATACGTAAAAGTTGCAATTGCGTCTTATCACAATGATAATTAAAAAGTTAAAGAATTTATAATGATATATTGGTAAATTAGAACAACAAATTTCTGGTATAGATAAAAAATGTATTAATAAAATATGAGCAAGAGCTCGAAAAATGCAAGCATTGTCAGCAAATAAAGACACAGATCCAATCCCTCAAGAAGGCCATCGAAGCAACGAAATCAACACAACAAGCAGAAACATAAGAGTTCAGCCAGCTAAGCATGGTGGACAAATCAGGTGAAGAAAAAATTTCAGAAAATAAAACAATTGCTGAAATCTTAAAAAATCCACCCAAGATAAAAAATATTATGTAATTTATAATGGCCCCATGAAAGGAGTATATGATGCCTGGGAAAAAGTAGCACCATTCACACACCAGTCAAGGATAGTTCATAAAGGAGGATTTCTAACACTGGAAGAGGCAAAGAAATCCTTCAAGGAATATGAAGCTCTCCATTCAGAACAAACCCTAAAAAGAGCAGATAAAGCTCCAATTCAAACCCAGAGAACAGGGATAAAAAGAAACATTCCTACAAGGGCTGAAATTAAGAGAAAAGGGTCTGTAGATCAAATCTCAGAGAAACCCTTAACATAGTCCTGAATTGGACTGAAGAAAAAAGGGCAATTTTGGGATATTATCCTATTGCCAAAGAACAGCTAACAAAGCTGGTTATATTTCCAGATGCTTCCCCATCTGACACCTATCAGTTTTTCCAATATGGATTAATTGATACAATTTTAATTTTTAATGATCTAAAAATTATTAGTGAGTTTCCTGCAGGATTCGTTGATGCAGTAAAGAGATTTAAAAATTTGATTGACAATGTAAATCCAAGGGATATATCCCTAAAATTTACAAACAGTCAACCTATTTTTAATGAAGAAGAAGAATGCTTGGTTCCAACACACCAAGTAATATTCATGTCCGTCTTCCCAGGAAACTTTCAACCAATTGATCAGATTCAAGACTTAACAATCTACAGTCATGAAGGAAGGCTGGCCAGCACATTAGTAAGGGTCTTTGAAAGAACTCAAAAAATAACAAAGGAATCTCACACAAGGATTAATTATAAAAGTAGAAATACTTTGCTTGTGTCCAGTAAAAGAAATGAAATTGAAGAAAGAGAGATGAGACTCTTGGTGGAATTTGAATCAGCATTTTACAACTTATCCGGACTTTTAGAAAAGCTCCCTGAAGGGATAAAAAGGAATCTCTGCTATTTGATAAAAGACAGAGAATACCACAAGTGCCAGCTATGTGCCTCAGAGTTATCTGAAGAAAGCAATAATGAAACGGAATCAACTCACATGATGAAAGAAGAGGACAATGCATCTGAGGGTCACATGATAAAAGAAGAGGACAGTGCATCTGAAGCATCTCTTAACATTATTGCATAGTGACGTAAGCACTTAGGTCATAGAGCACCAACAATGTAGCTAGTGCAAAGAGAACAAACAATGACGTAAGCAATGACGTCATAAGAAGGGTAAGGATGGGAATTGTCCATCAAACCCAACTATTATAAATAGGTTGCTTAGACAATTGTAGAAGCATCAGACAATAGAAAGCAGGAGGCTAAGAGTACTCATTTGCTAGGAGAGCAAGGAGGAAGCTGCCAAGGCGATTCTATAGTCTGAAGAAGAATTCCCTTAGGGAAAAATAGTTATAAACTCCCCTCTGGAGTTAGTATCTACAATCTCCCCTCTGGAGATAAAAACACCTTATGTAAAATATACTAAATAAAGAAAGTTTTTCTCCAGAAAGGTACATCTTCATCCTAGTCTTTTAATTATGAATTATTTAGAAAGTTTAGAATTAACAGAAGAATCTGATTATTATAGATTAACTGCTTTATTAGATAATGATATTATGACTTAAAAGAATTAAAGCTGTTGAAAGAAAAAATGGAGAATGAGGTTGAAAAATTAAAAAGAAATATAGAAACAACAGAAAGTGTAGAAATAAAAGAAGTTTTTGAAGATTTGAGAAATTATATTAAAGAAAAAGACAAACAGATAAAAGATTTTATATACAATAATCCTTGCAAAAAAAATATTATAAACTAAAACAAGATTAAAAAATTATACAAATGAAATCAAAATTATAAATACTAGTAGAAATGGTCAACATTTTTATGAATTTGCAAATTATACAAATTATAAACTTATTCGAAGTAAAATATGAAGAGTAAAATTTTGCAAATTATACAAATTATAAACTTATTCAAAGTAAAATATGAAGAGTAAAATTGGTATCAGAGCCAAGTTAACGATTAAGGGTAACACTTTCTCTTTAAGCAACACTTTTAGTGATACGCTTTTTAACCAAATAAAAACAAAAATCTGTAAATCTGTACCAAAATGCATCTGTACACTAGATGGACCCTAATAAAAATTTG
>NC_029792.2:118250406-118256546 GCF_000816755.2 Arachis ipaensis
GTACCAAAATGCATCTGTACACTAGATGGACCCTAATAAAAATTTGAATATAATAAATAATTAAATAAAAGATATGTTTATAATAAATAAATAATTTTAAAATATATTTACTTTTTTATAAAAAATTTAGCTATTTTTTTAAATAATTTTAGTGATAAAAGTTTTTTCTTAATAATTAAGAAAATTAAAAACTCAGGTGCATTTAATTGTTGTGAAATTGATAAATAATAATTTAATTAAATCTGTTAAATAATTCATAATTCTCCACTATCAAGAAAACAAAAATTGAAAAGAATCCAATTTCCCAGCCCATAACCGTCGGGTTTTCCTCGTCAACTCATCTCCGATTCTCTGTCCTTCGTACCTCACTCCCCGCGCCGGTCAGCCAACGGAGGTCGCCTCTCCTTCCTCCGAGCCGCCAGTCTCCGCTCTCCTTCTTCCGTCTTGGCTCCTCCGTGCCGTGTGTCTCGTCGTCCACTGCGCGTGGCTATGCTGAAGCTCCGAACTCCGAAACTGCTCCGTCCCTGACTCAGCTTCTGCTTCTGTAGGTGAGTTTTGTTTCATTTTTTTAAGTTATTCTTCGATCTCTATTAATTTTTTATGCTTAGTATCTTCAGTTTTAATGTAGCTTTAGATAAATTGATGCTAATAGGTTTAGATAAATTGATGATTACTTGTACTGATTAGATAATAGGTTCTGTGACTGTGAATCTGTTCAGATAAGAACGCCCGATTACTGCCTATAATGTAGCTGCTTATTGTCATACTGGAATTGATGGTTATCTATTACTTGGTGAGATTGCTGTAAGCATTTAAATCCATGGAGATATACACGTCCCATGCTTTTTGTGATTATCCAAAAGACTGCTTTGATGTATAATAGGAAAGGTAAACATTCCACTGATCTGTCCTCAAGATCTTGCTGGACACACACCCGATGCTAAGATCTGATGACTATATCAGAATATATATTTCATTTTATACCTCCCATTTCATGCTTTAGAAGCTATGAATGGATTTTATCTCATGGGTGCTTTTGCTGTGTTTTTACCAGTTCTGACTACATAATTTGCATGATAATAGTTATTGCTACTCTTTTTTTATTTTATTTTTGATTTGAGGCTGAGTCAACCGGTTCAACTAGTGACTCATCGGTTGAAACAATGACCCACTGACCCAGTACTATGATTGGTTTAATTATCGGTTCGGTCCTGATAACGATGGATACAATAGATAGTTATAACTCCGTCCCCTTCCTTTTTTTTTAATTACCAAAAATACCCTTCTCCATCGCCACCCTCACCATCACCTTCACCGGCCATTGCTACCATACTCAACCACTCTAAGAAGGTTTCCCCGCAAAGGTAACACTCCCTCACTCCCCTCTCAAAGTTAATTGTGAAAACCTAACAAACACTGCTGCTTGTGTTGTTCTTCCTTTGATTTTGAACGCTTCTGATGTGGGTTTTTGTTGAGTTCCCTATTCTAGCTGTAGAAGCCTGGAAGGGGGTTACTCTATGCTAGCATTGCAGCGTCCTCTTCTATTCTAACATAATCTAATCCTATATTTGGATATTCCAACTTTGAAATTTCAATTCAAAACGAGATTTGAGTTCTGGGGTGTGATCAGATTGCTTGAAAAATAGATATGATATGATTTTATTCTGTTGGAATTCTAACTGATTGCCATTTCCTTAGTCTTGATTTGAGCTACACTAGTCAATAGGTTATTAAATTTAGAATGCCTAAGTAGAGGTGGCTGAGAGAGGGGGGACTTCAATTCAATCTATGGAATATAGGTGAGTAGGTTGGGATAGCTTCAGCCACTCCTTTAATTAGAACTTCCTTCACTTCTTTTGGTACTTCTCATGAGATTTATGTATGGCTTTTTTTTGTGATAAGTTACTGGTAATATTGTATTCAGTGTTAGAATAATTGATTGTGTTGTAGGTTATATTGTCATACTATTGGCTTACAACATTCCAGAAGATGTTCCTTTTGTCTTGCTATTTTAACTTGATTGCTTATTAAATAACACTAGCTTGTTCACTGATTCATCTCATTGACTTGTTAAATTTTCAGTAGAGGAATTCTCGCCCAGCTTTAACAAAAGATGCAGGACTCCCCTGACTCAAGTCATGGATTCAGGGTGTGCCAACGAGTACATTCATCGGGTGATTCAAGGAGAATTGGTACAGTTAATTATGTGGGGCCTGTAGAAGGCTATTCAGGCACGTGGGTTGGAGTTGACTGGGATAACGGAGAAGGCAAACATGATGGATCCATCAATGGTGTCCGATACTTTCATGCAAAGTCTGAAAGATCGGGGTCATTGGTTCGTGCTCCGAATTTGAGCCAAGGGATTTCATTGCTTGAGGCTCTTGAAAAAAGATACCGAAGTAAATCAACTAATGATGAAGAGGGTATGCCTTTTGCTAATATTAAGTTTTGTTAACATATCCATGCTCTGGTTTCCTAGAGTAGTATGGAATAAAAATGCAATGCTAGTGGTATGATATGAAGCCTTGGGTGAGAAATAATAAGGCATATATTATTCTTTTCAAACTTCTTTTCATTCTAGAATTATTTGCTGACAAATGACAGTTTAATATTTCTTCTGTATATAGTTTCTCACATGTGATTCCCACCAAACATAAAATACTACGTGATAGTACTCGCCCCTTTTTTTAGCAGATGAAATGTATGTCCTTTCAACTAGCAACAATCGAGTATCTGTTCAACTTGTGGGTAAAGATAAAATTCAAGATAAACTAAGTCGATTTGAGGAGTTAACCAATGCATCATTGGCATATATGGGTGTTAGTTTCCCTGGAATTCCATACCAGATTAATACTACAGTCCCAAGTAAGCTTGACTCTGGAACACTTCTGTTTCATTTCTCATATAAAAAATGAATGAAACATAACCCAATCCATTTTAGAAGTATTCTTTCTTTTTTTTTTCACTATTTTCTTTTTTCATGATAAAATTGTAGTAGTGGTGAATTAGTTGCTTTTGCCTGAAGTTCTTATTATCTGCTTCTACCTTAAGTTATGACTAGAAACTGCATTTTATCATATAAAGAAGTCCAAAATATCAAACTGCAATATTGATGTGAGGAAACTCTTTTTCTCCCCATTTTTTCCCCAATAGATATGAAAGAACTTGACCTGACTGGGAACCTGCTTTCCGATTGGAAGGTACGTAACCTGGTTTTTTTCCACAATTGTATCTTGACTAAGGCTGTAGCATTGAGTCTGCTAATTTTTAACACACCATTCATATCTTACCCAGAGCTTTTATTAATGAAAATTACACATGGTCTTTTGCTGGTATTTGGTAAACTCAAATATATTTAGTCTGATTCTTGTGTTAAGAAATTTTCTTTATGTTTAAATATTCAGATTGTGGTTAGAAGGTTTGTGACATATGTTATTTTCTTACCACCACCTCAATTTCTATACTATTAACAGCTCTTAAATGGTGTAATTGTTGCCTTGAGTTGTAAACTTATGACCTCATGCAAACTGCCCAAGTTCCTCACACTAATGGAACTAATTAATGGCTGGTCCTACTATTTGTTTTTATAGTTATTTTCTTTTCATTTCTCACATTTCATGTTTTGCCTTTTGAGGATCTTGTTGAAAAAAAGATTTAAAACTGTAAAAACATTAAAATCCTGTTCCTTGCTTCCTTTTCTAGTTTCAGTATTTCTTTCACTTTCAGAAAAATAATAAATGGAAACCAAAACAAGCAAGCCCAACTTCCTCTCTTATTGGCTTAGTTTTCCCTCTATTCATCTCTTAGAGAGCTCATTAGTAAGTGATTCATGTCATTAGTAAGTGATTATATATAAATTTCTTTCTGCTTATTTTGTATAGCGAAATATATTGATTGACAACAATTATTATTCAGTATCTTTTTTATTTATGTTTTTGCAGGATGTTGGCAAAATTTGTGGTCAGTTACCTGCTTTGCAGGCTCTCAACTTATCTAACAACTTAATGTCACCATATAAATCAGAACTTCCACCACTGGAAAGCATCCGCATTCTAGTTTTAAATAATACTGGTGCAGATTGGGAGCAGGTTCCTTTCTATATCTTTCCCCAACATATATCTGCTGCTTAAATTCCCATCATGTTAGTTAGGAGCCACTAAATGTTTCCTGTTTAACTGGGCAGGTTGAATTGCTTAGACAATCATTGACAGCTATTGAAGAGCTACATCTTATCGGAAACAATATAAGCAGAGTACTGGTACATTTTGTTTTTGGTTCATTATTCTTGTTAAATATCTTAACGGCTGTACACTTAGATATCCTTTTATGAGTACCCATTTCTAAACTATGGAGAGCAGTTTAATAAACATTAGAAATTGAACCATTTCGATCACACTGCAAGATTTCTCTAAATCATAGTCTCAGAATGGAAGCCCGTTAAAGGAGGGAATAGCATTGTTGATATATTCTTTCTTTAGCATTTTGTCAGCCTTTATTGCTCATCTCCTCAAAGGTTTGTCGTTTTACATGTAGTGGGGCAGTAAGTTTTTTATTATCATCATCATAAATCTGATTAAGGCAAGCTAATAATCATGTTTCCCATCTGGTGAACAGTTAATTATGACAATTGCAACAAAAATACTGCGATAGCAATTATAGTCATATTTGAGAATGTGGATGAATGTAGATTCTATTATCAAGCTTACTCCCTTGGATCTGCTATGTAATTTATTTATTTTATAGTTGATACTTAATTGATGTTGAAGTGTATTAATTTTAATTGTTTTTGGATGGAAATAATAAGCGTAATTTGGTTTTTACTTTAATGTTTAATCTTATATTGCTCTATGTTATTCTTTTTGTCATTTGTATGAAGTACACAAAATTTTAAAGCCTTCTATCTTTTTTTTCAGCCTATGTCATCCTCCTTTGTTCAAGGATTTAATTCTTTGCGTCTATTGAATTTGGATGATAATTGTATAGCTGAATGGGATGAAGTCATGAAGCTTTCTCAACTAAGATGGTTGGTTATGGCAAAATGTTTTCAATTCTATAATACATTCTTAACTCCAGGTTGGACTGATACCATTTTAACCACATTTGACTTTAGTAACCATTTATTTATTCATCTAACCACTTAATATTTAAGCTAACTACTTATTTTAAATGCTTAGCACCAGAGTGAAATTGTATGATTAAAGTGAAATGTGGTTAAAGTCATAGGTTGTATCTGTATTACTGGAAGTACAGATAGATTGTATCTTAGACCTGGCAACAAGTATTTACATCCTTTGTGATTTATGTATTCTCTTCACTAAGCACTACCTCTACTTCTGAGTAGATTTGGTTTTAAGTCTCTTACTGTTCTAAATTTTCATGGTTTGTTATGTTTTGTTTCAGTTTGGAACAGCTTTATTTGAACAAGAATTGTTTGAATTCTATCTTATATCCTGATAATGGCCAGCAGGATGAATTGGAAGCCACAAGCTATAAGCCCTTTCAAAATTTGCACTGCCTTCTATTAGGTAGTATTTCTCTTGATGATGCTCATCATCCTGCACGAAATACATATTGTGGACATCTATTGACTTTAAATCTCTGATTCTTCGATCAGGTGATAACGACATCGGTGATCTGGTCTCTGTTGACTCATTAAACTTGTTCCCTAACTTGGTGGTAAGCTTTATACTCATATACTGTGAAGTTTTATATACCTTGCATAGTGTACTTCTTAGTTATGCATGGCATGGCATGGCTGCTGTGCTGTATCTATGACAATGAGTTGGGGCCCATTGACTGTTATATCAAATAATTTGTTAGAAATGATGAATTGGGGATGCAATATTTTAAATTATTTTGTAGCTATAATTATTCTGAGTATTTTTGAGCATGTCTTTCATGTCTGATTGAGTTATCGTGTCTCTTGCTTCTTGTAAACACATTTTTTTTGGGTGTATATTCCTCTGGAACTGCTTTCTTTACATCACATGGATGGAGTCGGATTATGAATTCATAATTTACCATAACACCAAGACTCACCCTTGAGGCTGAAATTTATTTATAAACAAAAAATGGAAACTAGGAAAGACAGCGACATAAATTAAAGCTTGCTCTTCTTGAAGCTTATCCAACATTCCAAA
>NC_029792.2:118256630-118298431 GCF_000816755.2 Arachis ipaensis
TTTAAAACAGACAGTTGCAATGATCTATCCTTAACTACACTCTATTTCTCAGTAATGAATCATTTTATTTTTAATTCTTTATCTGTCTATTATCCTTGCAAGTTTACATTGAGAAAGTAACTAATCTGTCTTGTAAAACTATTCTTTCCTTTTCACTGCAGAGACTATTCTTTCCTCTGTTACACTTTTTCTTACACCTCTCTCCGACCTTTTACTTGCTTGATTTTCTAGAGTAGTTTGTTACATATGAGAATGTTCTATTCTAATTGTTTGTTACATATGAGAATGTTCTATTCTAATTATTTATTTTCATTTTTATTTTAATCAACATCAAAGGAAACTAGGCTTTCTGAGAACCCAATAGCTGATTCTACAAGTGGTGGAGTTCCAAGATTTGTTTTGATTGCTCGTTTAGCCAAAATCAAGGTGTTTAATGGAAGTGAGGTAAGTGATGGATGATCGCTCCTAATCTTTAATACCTTAATGTATCAGATATGTATTCATATCTAATTACCTTCCAGGTTACACCTCGTGAAAGGAAGGACTCTGAGATTAGGTGATTATTCTCTAATTACCTTTCTGATATTTCTAATATTTACACGTGTTTTTGCAAATGTGCTTACCTTTAGTTTCTGAATTCAATTAAAGGATCACGTCTCATCGTGCTTTGAATGTAAAATGGCATCCTCTTTTTTATCTTTTTGAAAACTTTTTAACAGTTATCATGCAGGTATGTTCGACTTGTGATCTCGAGGTTGCATGCTAATGCTGAAGAAATCAAACAGCATCCCAGGTATAAAATTAATTGAGTAGTTTTTGGGAAGGTTTGGTCCAGCATTCTTATTGAGTAGTACTTGATAAAATTAATTGAATAAGAGAATTATTCAGCATATTCACACGTGTTGTATATTGATCAATAATTTTGTGAATGTTCTGATGTACTTCATTACAGGTTTTCTGAGCTTAAGAGTTTGTATGGAATTGAGGATGAAAGACCATCAACTGGAGCTTCAGGCCCACAAACAATAGGCTCAGGGTTCTTGTGTATGAACCTATGGACGAATCTGTGCATTCAATCCTTTTTTTTTTTTTAAATAAATAAATAAATTAAAAAATTCCAAACTTGCAATATCTTTATTAACTTGATATAGGGATATGCAGCTATCACTTTGAAGTGTGTTGGAGCATCCATGGGTGAGAAGCAACCATTGACAAAGAAGCTGCCAGCAACAGCTACGGTTGAAAATCTATTCTTTTATTAATGTACTGTTCACCCTGTTTAGACCTAACACAGTTTTTCTAATTAACTTGTTTTTCTCAGGTTGGTAAGCTGAAATTTCTCTGTGAGAGCTTTTTTAAGCTGAAGTCATTGAAGCTAAAGTTATTTCTTCAAGAAGAGGTTTGTTTTCATTAAAAAAAAAATAGCATTTGTTGTTCAAATCACGATTGCCTGATTCAGTTACCCTCGACTTAATCTTGAAAAATCATTTCATTTTCCCTTGATCGACGGCGACGCAAAGCTTTTCAAACTGATATGCTGGAAAAGTAGAATATAGTTTATATTGATGTAGTGCCGTGTCTTTGAATTTGCAGGGCTGTCCATTACCTGTGCTGCTCGACAACGACACATCATCTCTTATGGATCTTGGAATTGGCAATGAATCAATTATCCTTGTAGACGAAGAAAGTTGATAGAAAGATCAGAAATTGAAGAGCTTCTCTTGAGTGTGGTTACAAGCCAACATAAGTTGAAATCTTGTGTTTCTTTGAGGCACTGCTGAATTGGATGCTCTTTCCCGCTCATGCCACAAATATTTTCTGTATCCCCAGTTCCATTGCAGACAGATTTGGATCTTGCACGCCAAGAAAGAAGAATGGCATTATTTGGAAAATGAGCTCAAATTTTTTACAAATGTGTTTAGGAAACATTTATGTTTGCAATGCAGATTCGGATTAGTCCCTCAAAAAGTATTGTTATCTCTGTTTAGTCCTTGCATTAGTTGGCATGGAATATAGGATAAATAGAAGGGTTAAATGGAAAATTTGTGATATTTTAAGGGATAGAAAAGAGTTTAGTTTTGATATATTAATAGTGTAAAATATTTTATGTGATCATTTAATTAGATTTATACGTTTAGATAATCCTTTAAATATTAGTGGTGAATTTTTTTTTTTTTTGATATGGCAATACAAGAGTGGTTGTTTATGTAAATCTTTTACTCTGACAATTTATAACAATTAAATTAAAAAATGATAAAATTTCCAAGAATTCAGAAAAAAAAAAAGGATATTATTTTATTAAAATGTTTTATTTATACAAAATGTTATGTGCACTCTAAAAATTAACTTTGGGTAAAATATTAAATTGATCATCTATATTTAGGTATAATATTCTGTTTTGGTCTTTAATGTGCACTCTAAAGTTTCATTTAGTTTTAATATAGTCTCACCGTGAAATCAAAATTAAATAATTAAGAGAATGTTTTACATGACAGTTGTTCATACATTGGCCCAACACTAAGGCCCAGGTCCAAATACACCAAAAGGCCCAATCCAAAGATTAGCCTTCGTTATTCACCGACCTCTTTAGAAGAGGTCGGACTCAACACAGACTTCTTTCCAAAGAAGTCGGGCTCAAGAGATAGCTGGCAGATAACACTTATTCAAATAAGTAACTGCCCCTAAAATCTCTCAACCCACTTCTAGAAGCCATATCCCAACAATTCCTAGATAAAAGGGACGGTTACCCACCTAAAAAGGTGGCACTACTCCAACGGTGGTTATTGGATCACCACTATAAATACCCTGACACTCCTCAGGTATCGCTAAGTTCCAATACATTCTAAACCTGCTTAACCCCATGCTGACTTAGGCATCGGAGTGTCTTTGCAGGTACCACCCCCATCTCTTGGAACACACAACTCGGAGGCGGCTCCCAGACGTAAACCAAGTCGGAGACCACACTCCTCCAGCGCTTGGGCCTCAAACAAGCCCAACCACCATCCGGTTCTAGGTAAGCCCCGGAACATTGGCGTCGTTGCCGGGGACCTGGAGCTCAACTCTTGATAATGACGGATGATCAACAACATAGTCAGACAACCCCTCGACATGAATAAGATGCAAGCATGTTAAAAAGAAGCTGGAATACAGTTTCTATGGATGCCAAAAATCCTGTAAAAACTTCTCCCAATGGGCAGAGGATATCAAATAGGGATGATGATTCTACTTCTACAGTTAAATTGGATTAAACAAAAGAGAAGAAAGTATCGTCCCAAGGCCATTGTAGAAAGCAAACCAAGACGAACTTGAAAGCCAATTGAATAAAAGAATTTTCAATTGGCTTAAAATCAATTGGCGAAAGAAGTTACGTGAAAAAAAAGACGAACTCGAAAGCCAATTGAATAAAAGAATTTTCAATTCAGAAAATTCAATTGGCAAAAGAAGTTACGTGAAAAAAAAAGACTAACTCGAAAGCCAATTGAATAAAAGAATTTTCAATTCAGAAAATTCAATTGGCAAAAGAAGTTACGTGAAAAAAAATGAACTCGAAAGCCAATTGAATAAAAGAATTTTCAATTCAAAAAATTCAATTGGCAAAAGAAGTTACGTGAAAAAAAAAGAAAAGACGAACTCGAAAGCCAATTGAATAAAAGAATTTTCAATTCAGAAAATTCAATTGGCGAAAGAAGTTACGTGAAGAAGAAATAAAAAAAAAAAAGAGGAAAAGGGAACGTGACTAATCCCAACCTCTTCGTGAAATAGAATGGACAATGACATCTGTGCCAACTTACAATCTCGGAAAAATCCATGATACCCACTCATGAAATGGAACAGTTGCATGTTCCAAATACATAGCATCAGCCAATTTGAATGCAACCCAATCCGACAACGGAGTGATGAATCCAGTTTTTTCTTCAGTGGATTCACATGTCAATTACAACAGTGAATAATACAAAGAATTCTCATGGTACATCTTTCGTTGGTTGCTCACAAATTACATCACTGCCAATGAATATGGAAAGAAATATTCCTGTGGTAGAATTTGATGTTGTTCGCACACCAATAAAGATGGATGTCTTCCAGGAAGAAAACTGGAATCCGATCCAAAGAAAAAGAAAGACAGGGTGACAAAGGCCCCGTCTTCATTGGAGGGAATGATGGTCAGACTTTTCTTCAAAGGTCGGATGAGCCGGGAGCTCACAAAGAAAATCCGACCTCTTTTAGAGCTCATGAAGAAAAGTCCGACCTCTTTTAAAGGTCAGACTTTACAACAAGGTCGGATGAGCTGGGAGCTCACAAAGAAAATCCGACCTCTTTTAGAGCTCATGAAGAAAAGTCCGACCTCTTTTAAAGGTCAGACTTTACAACAAGGTCGGATGAGCTGGAGCTCACAAAGAAAATCCGACCTCTTTTAGAGCTCATGAAGAAAAGTCCGACCTCTTTTAAAGGTCAGACTTTACAACAAGGTCGGATGAGCTGGAGCTTACAAAGAAAATCTGACCTCTTGCAAAGTTCACGAAAAAAGTCCGACCTCTTTTAAAGGTTAGACTCTACAATGAGGTCTAAAACCTCATTGCTCAAGAAGAATCCGACCTCTTTAGAGCCGACAAGAAAAAAATCCGACCTCTTTTTGGAGTCCGTAAAAAATCCGACCTCTTTCGCGATCAACTCTACAATGAGGTCAAAAAACCTTGAAGAACACCAGAAAGAGATTCTGACTTCTTTTAAAGATCGGAGTCTACAATGAGGTCGAAAACCTCCAAGCTTAGAAAGAAAGTCCGACCTATTTCCAAGCTTAGAAAGAAAAATCCGACCTCTTCTAAGGATCCAAGCTTATGAAGATAATTTGACCTCTTCTGAGGATTCAAGTCTACAAATAAAAATCCGACTTCTTTTAGAGCTTATAAAGAAAAGTCCGACCTCTTTTAAAGGTCTGACTTTACAACAAGGTCGGATAGGCTTAGAGCTTACAAAGAAAAGTCCAACCTCTTTCTTGAGGTACGACTTCGAGAACCAGATCCCAAGCATAAATGGCCATGAGAAGGTCATACGAAGAAATTTCTCAACCGACAACCTCGTCTTGATCCAAAATGACATCGGACCAAAATCAGACGAAAAATGAAAAGATCCCAACAAAGTCACTTAAGACTTGAAAAAGAACTACTACAACATACTCGACTTACTCGAAAACAATCTACCTAGATTGTGCCATATCTACAACAAAAGGGATACTACAGCTAGAAAGCGCACCTTACTTCCTAATGCACACTTTTTCTGACTTGAAGTGACGAGATCCAAAGTGGTGTAAGAAGTTATAAATGCAAATCGTGGTCCGACCTCATTAAGCCACTTGTACTAAATCAAGCTGGCAAAGGGCAAACCTAAAACGAATTGCACAAATAACTTAAGGACAGCGTGATCATAATCAAACATCAACACGAAGAGGATGTAAACCTGACCTCACAACAATTTGTTTAAAACAAATTGAAAAAGGGTGGTGATTTATAAGAATGCCTCCTCAAGCCAAGAGATAAGTATCCGACTTTACTAGGTTGACACAACAAGTATAAAACAAGTTATCCGACCTCCCAGAAAGAGAGTCCAAAATAACTTGTAAAAGTCACATAGCAACAAATAGTAAGATTCAAGAATGGCATGACTGAATACTCGAGTCTGACTTTATGAAGCTCAACCTCGAGTAGGGGCACTGGCTTATTATGAGAGCCAAGTCCAAAATTATTAACCAAAGACAACATTCTACAATGATGCTAGAGCACGAAAGAAGAACGCGACCCCCTTCCGGAAACCTGAGAGCAAACTCAGATAAGGAAAGAGCTCTTGAGACAAAGGATGGCCACGAGATTCGCCGCAAAAGACCTCATCTTGATAAGAAAAAATATCAGGCTACTGAGTTCGGACGAATGAAAGCTGACAACAAAAAGGATAGGACCCTACAAGATTACTGAGATCTTAGGAAAATGTTCTTATAAGGTGACCGACTTAAACAGCACCGAGCTACCAAGGTCGTGGCATGCTTGTAACATGAAAAGATACTATAGCTAAAAGCGAACTCTACTCCCTGATGTACTCTTTTTCCAACTTCATGATTTTTCCCAAAAATTAAAGGGTTTTTTCTGAAGAAGGGTTTTTAACGAGGCATCATAGTGGAGGCTAAGGGGGGAATAGATCATTAAACCCTTAGTAGCCGTAAAAGTACCTCCCCAAATAAATAAAGGTCTTTTTTATAATATCTCTTATAAATTCCTTCTCGTTTTTCTTTCTTTCTACGAAACGCGCCGACTTAAGCTCGACAAAGCGTGAAAATCCCATGAACCGACTTAGATGGTCGTCAGGATAAAACGACGAGATACAAGTCGGTGTAAAGAGGTTATAAAAGTCGATCGTAATAAACTCGGAAATTATCTGACTTACCAGTCGGAAAAACCGAGAAACAAGAAAACGCATCGCAAAAGTAACCTAAATCATAAGAGCTCAATAAATCAAAAATTGAGTATAAGGAATACCAAAAAGAGATCAGGAAACCTACTGAAAGCATTAAGGCAAAAGGCTGTCCCGAGTTGTTATGGAAAACTTAAAGAAAGGGACAGTCAGCCAAGAAAAAGGTTTTTCAAAACAAAGATCAAAAAGGTTTTTTCTAAGATTGAAATCTTAGAAAAGGGCTACTACAAAGTGTCTAACTTCAAGGGTGAAAAACTGCCAAGGTCGCGACACACCTCCAATATAAGGAGATACCACAATTTCTTATGGAAATTGATTTTCTACAATTAACACACACCAATCGAAGCTCGATAAACCGCAAAAATCACAGGCCGATCATATAGAAATCACCTGGATGAAGCGACGAGGAACCAATTGGTGGAAAAAAGTTACATATGCGAATTGGAAAGAAAACATCTCAAAACAGCTCGAGCCAAACGGGTTGAAAAAGTTGTGTTTAGAACAAGTCGCACAAGTAACTTAACTAAATATGCCCCTCGAGGCATGAATACGATTTAACAACTCGATCCACACGAATGAATCGTACAAAATCTCAAGCCCACGATCTCATCTCTACAAGTTCTAAAAATAAACGACCTAATCATATAAAATGGAACAATTTCACAAAAACAAGTTGTTCAAAGAAAACTTGTTCTAGCATTCACAACAACATAAGGACAACTCGGATTAAACGAGTTGAGTCAGTCAACCATATTCTCTACGAAATTGCATTAAGCACAAGTCGTGTCTATCTAAAAGCAAAGCTTTAAAAGTGATTTGTATCAAAACAAATCATTAAAGCAAAGCATTAAAAAGTGATTTATATCAAAATGAATCACTTCAACCAAATGACTCGTATAGAAATGAGTTAAAAAGGAAGGATTGTAAACGTTTTTTCGAAACGTAAAAACTATCCTCCAAAACAACTTGGATAAAACAAGTTGTATCATACACAAGGATAATAACCTTGTAAAAACTAGAAAGGAGAGGGAATAAGCATATAATCCCTTCACCTAAGGCGCCAATTTATACTCGAGAAAAGCGCAAAAAATCACGAGCTGGCCTTTTCAATGGTCGCTCGGATAAAGCGACGATGTACAAATTGGTGTCCAATGGTTATAATACGACTTGATGATTTAAAACAACTCAAGCCCATGAGTTGAACAAAATCGAGTAAAAAATAACCATATGATCTAAGTAATTTGTATTAAAATAAATTGCGCAAAACAACTTGATATATAACGAGTTGTGCTTCAAAAAAGTGACTTGTATAAAAAACAAGTCATCTAGAAAACTCAGAATGAATGAGTTCAACAAAAAAAGGCTTCATTCGAAAATCCTTTCTGCTTGATTGCTCGAGTCCGACTTCATAAAGCTCGACCTCGAGCAGGGGCATAATGGATAAAGCAACGAAGTCCGATGGTTATAAAGATGATCTGATACTCTAAAAGGACTCAAAATAAACAATTTGTACTTGAAACAAGTTGTGAAGTCCTAAAAAACAGCTCGAATTTAAATGAGTTGTATGAAATTAGATCAAGAAATAGCCACGTTTTAATTAAACGATTTGAAATGAAACAAATCGTAAGACCTTAAAACTACTCGCATCGAACAAGCTAGATGAGGTTATACTAAAAAATAATTACGAGTTTTGAAATAAACGATTTGTATCAAAACAAGTCGTAAGAAATCAGAGTAAGTTTCAGAAAGGTGATTTGTATTAAAACAAGTCATGTATCCTCAAAACAACTCGAATTGAACGAGTTGTACGAAACTAGGACAAGAAATATTCTTTGGTTAAGTAAGATGTGCTAAAATCAATTATACAGAGCCTACAAGCCCGAGTTCAAATACTCGAATCCAACTCTTAAGAAAAAGAGATTGAACTCGAGTAGGGGCACTATTCATACACTGGCCCAACACTAAGGCCCAGGTCCAAATACACCAAAAGGCCCAATCCAAAGATTAGCCTTCGTTATTCACCGACCTCTTTAGAAGAGGTCGGACTCAACACAGACTTCTTTCCAAAGAAGTCGGGCTCAAGAGATAGCTGGCAGATAACACTTATTCAAATAAGTAACTGCCCCTAAAATCTCTCAACCCACTTCTAGAAGCCATATCCCAACAATTCCTAGATAAAAGGGACGGTTACCCACCTAAAAAGGTGGCACTACTCCAACGGTGGTTATTGGATCACCACTATAAATACCCTGACACTCCTCAGGTATCGCTAAGTTCCAATACATTCTAAACCTGCTTAATCCCATGCTGACTTAGGCATTGGAGTGTCTTTGCAGGTACCACCCCCATCTCTTGGAACACACAACTCGGAGGCGGCTCCCAGACGTAAACCAAGTCGGAGACCACACTCCTCCAGCGCTTGGGCCTCAAACAAGCCCAACCACCATCCGGTTCTAGGTAAGCCCCGGAACAACAGTAATACAAGATAAATGTCGATAATTTGGAGAAAAGGTACAAGTTCCAGATTAGGGTTGGCAATGGGTAGGGTAGGATAGGGTTATCCGCGAGTTGAAAATTTTATTAAAACTCTACCTATCTTACCCGCGGGTTGAGAATTTCTTAACCTTAACCCTACCCGCACCCTAAAGTTCTAAATTCTACCCTATTCTACCCGCAGAAATATCAAATTTCTTCAAAGTAAATATAAAATTCAATCATTTCGAATTTTATACATATTAATAACATAAAAAATAAAAAATTTCATACTTTAAATTACTAAATTAACTAACTAACTTAGTGGTTATTCACTTATTGTAAGTTATTATATAAGGGAGATTGTGGGTTCAACTCTCACAAAATTAACCGTGGATGTATCAATACATTTATTTATTATTCCCCCTACAATTTGAATGAAATATTTTCTAAAAAAATTGTTTTAATTATTGTCCCTCATAAAATGTGTCTGAAAAACTTTTAAAAATAAGAAAAGCATTCTATTTCTATCAAAAAATAAATTTTAATTTATTTCAAATTTAAATTCATAATTTGGCGAATTTCCGCACTGAAAAATCTTGCTTCTGTCGCTGTTTTCCCACCTTAAACCCTCACCAAGACGCCAACTACCTCCTCCTCCTCCTCCTTCTTCTTCTTTCTGAGTTCGTTATTACTTCAAAGAAAGCATAACATGTCATGTTCAGACATATTTTTTGTAAGTCCTCCTTCTTCATCTTCTTCAATTTCTTCAAACTTTGGTGCCACCGTTATCACAAAACCTCACTACTGGGGCCATTTGCCAACCCCCATCACAAAATCGCACTTTCCTCGCATTCATTGTCATTCAAAGACTCTATCTTTACCCACAAACTCTATTAGTTTCAAGCATTTCCTTTCGACCGAGCTGTTTAAGACGGGTGGGAGAAACATTTTGAATTCATCAAACAAGGAGATTGGTCCCCAGAAACCCCGGTTGACTTCAACTTTCAATACCATGATAGATTTGTATGGCAAGGCCGGACGGCTAAAGGATGCTGCCGAAGTCTTTGCTGATATGTTAAAATCCGGAGTGGCAATGGATACAATCACTTTTAATACTATGATCTTTATCTGTGGAAATCATGGTAATTTGTTGGAAGCTGAATCTCTGCTTAATAAAATGGAAGAAAATGGTATATCCCCTGATACGAAAACTTACAATATCCTTCTGTCCTTATATGCTAATTCGGGGAATACGGATGCTGCTCTTTGTTGTTATAGAAGGATTAGAGATGTTGGGCTCTTCCCGGATGATGTAACTCACAGAGCTCTTCTTGGTGCGTTATGCTCAAAGAATATGGTTCAAGCTGTGGAAACTCTGATTGATGAAATGGAGAAATCTTCTGTTTCTGTCGATGAGAACTCTCTTCCTGGTATCATCGAGATGTATGTTAACGAAGGAGCCCTTGACAAAGCAAATGATATGCTTCAGAAATTTCTAATGAACGGTGTACCATCATCAAGTATATGTGCTGCAATTATGGATGCTTTTGCTGAAAAGGGACATTGGCTTGAAGCCGAGAATGTGTTTTATTGGGAAAGAGGTGTGCCAGGACAGAGAAGGGATGTCATAGAATACAATGTCTTGATCAAAGCGTATGGCAAAGGAAAACTTTACGACAAAGCTGTTTCTCTCTTCAGGGGAATGAAGAATCATGGGACTTGGCCTGATGGTTGCACTTATAATTCTCTCATTCAGATGTTATCCGGTGCTGATTTAGTCGATCAGGCAAGAGATCTCATGGTTGAAATGCAAGGGATGGCATTTAAGCCGCATTGTCAGACTTTTTCTGCTGTTATTGCATCCTATGCTCGTCTCAGTCAGCTTTCTGATGCTGTCAGTGTGTACCAGGAAATGCTACGAGCCGGAGTAAAACCAAACGAGGTTGTGTATGGATCTTTAATAAACGGATTTGCAGAATACAGTAGTCTTGAAGAGGCACTTTGGTATTTCAACATTATGGAAGAATCCGGATTATCTGCCAATTTAGTTGTGTTGACATCCTTGCTAAAGTCTTATTGTAAGGTTGGGAACTTGGAAGGAGTAAAAGCGATTTATGAACGGATGCAGAACTTGGAAGGTGGTCTTGATTTAGTTGCGTGCAATAGTATGATCAGTCTCTTTGCAGATCTCGGATTGGTATCCGAAGCCAAGATGGCTTTCAAGAATTTGAGAGAAAAGGGCTGGGCAGACGGGATTTCATATGTGACAATGATGTATCTTTATAAAGATATGGGAAGGATCGACGAGGCCATTGAGATTGCGGAGGAGATGAGGCTTTTAGGTTTACTGAGGGATTGTGTTTCATATAATAAGGTACTGGTTTGTTATACCACTCATGGACAGCTTTATGAGTGTGGTGAACTAATACATGAGATGATATCTAAGAAGCTTTTGCCAAATGATGGAACTTTTAAAGTGTTGTTCACTGTATTAAAGAAGGGAGGGTTTCCAATTGAAGCAGTTGTGCAGTTGGAGTCATCTCTGAAGGAGGGGAAGCCTTATGCGCGACAAGCTGCGATCGCTGCTTTGTATTCTTTAGTTGGTATGCACAATTTGGCGCTTAAATCCGTTCAGACATTCATAGAATCCGAGGTTGATCTTGACTCCTATGCATATAATGTGGCAATCTATGCATATGGTTCGGCTGGAGAAATCAACAAGGCCTTGAACACATACATGAAAATGCAGGATAAGCATTTGGAGCCGGACATTGTGACTCAGATTAATATGGTAGGTTGTTATGGAAAAGCCGGCATGGTTGAAGGCGTGAAACGGATATTTACCCAACTAAGAGGCGGAGAGATCGAGCCATGCAAGTCTTTGTTCAAGGCTATTATAGATGGTTACAGAGTTTGCAATAGAAAGGACCTGGCTGAGTTAGTTGGCCAAGAGATGAAAATCACATTCAACTTGGAAGAAAATAATGAAGTTGAGAGCAAAATTGAAAGTGAAAATGGAAGTGATTGTGATTGATTTTGATGAAAGCTTCTTTGAGGTCTGTTAAATCCACAGGTGGTTGTATATTTAGGGGAGACAAATTTATGTATGTACAATGTAAGTAGTGAAACACAAATGATTGGTAAGGAAAAGAAGAAAAAGAAAAAACCACATACACAAAACACAAAAACCTAGTGGTAATCACCACATAAATTACAAATATCATACTCTCAAACAAGTTACCTTTTCTGACCCACCAACAAAACTCCAGTATATATAAACTCATCAAAAGACTAACCGTGAACCGACAGCAATCACGGTCCGATTAACCTCCTAAAACCGCTGCTTCAAAAACCGGTGGAAAACCACCAAACTGAGAACTGGCTGGTTTGAAGAAAACGTTCTCGTTTTTGTTTGCCAAATTTGGCTTAGCCAGATAACTTTCAGGCTTGGTTTGGTAAAACTTTTTGGTAAAACTTTTTGAAGAGGTGTTTGTGTTTTTTAAAAGCTCAAAGTCTTTATTTTGTGTTTGGTATCAGAGTATTTTTGAAAGCATCAAAGATAGAGTTTTTCAAAATTGACTTGTATTTTTCAAAATTTAAAAATTTAATATAATTTTATATGTTAACTAATTTTCGAATTTAATACTTACATTTATCCGCCGTCCATTCGTCGAGCTCGATCGCCGTCGTCTGGTCGGCGTCTTCCGTCAATAAAGCCATTCCCTTTTTCTTTTCGGATTGAAGTTCTGCCCCCTTGCTTCTCGTTCGATCTGGCAGAGTGCTGTCGTGAGTCGTCAGTGGTGAAGTGAAGAAGAAGGAATAACAGTGGTCGTCGTCTGGTTGCCGTCGCACTCAACTGATCGCCGTCCTTGTCTGCTGCTCAGATCGAAGGTCAGTGCTCACTGTTAGGGCTTGTTCTTCATATTTTTAATGGTCTGTTCAGATGTGAGAACAAAGGTTTAGGATTCTGCTAGTGCTACTTAGATTGCTTCTTTTTCCTTTTTGAATTTTTCATTCTTGGTTCTTTGTTACTGCTAGTGCTACTCAGATTGAATTGTTGGATGATTAACTTGTTGAATGATTAACTTCGTTCCTCTCTGAATCATATGAAAAAATATAAATTCATCAAAATGAGAAAATGGTTTGTTTATTCAAATGAGACTCCTGCCAAAGTATAACAAAATTTTGTTAAATTTTACTTCCATATTTGTTCTTTAGCTTTGGCTTTGTAATTGGATTTATGTCCTGAAGTTGAAAACATGCTATCTGCTGGGTTTGGAATTCAGCAGTTCCAGATACTATGTATGAAGGCTGTAGAATCCAATGCCTTCTACGGGCACTTGAACTATGCCTTGACAGAAAAAGCATTCAGCAGTCAGTATTTGGTGAATTTAATGAGATATGTACCAAGTGAGATCCTGCATATCTTGGCAAAGTTGATTCTAGTCTATTATTCAACCTTTTAAAATTTGATTATTTCGATAAGAATTTGCTTTCTGCTTATGGTATTATGTCTTTGAAAACATAATATCACTACTAATGGTGCTATTTTACAAGGACCTCTATCTATTGCTGCTAAGAGATCTGGTTTTCCAAACTTGGTTGGAATTATGTATAAATTGTGTGGTGTGATGTGATGTGGCATTGCTAGTGTAGTTTCTTAATTGTGATCAGTCAGTTGAAAACTAAAATATTGCTAATCTTTGTTAAAATTATACTAAAGCATGAGCTTTTATTTGTTCAATATAAAAGCATGAGCTTTTATCTATATGTTTGAGTCTTCTCTCCTACATTAAACTGAATTTATTTATTGAATTTTGTTAAGCTAGATCTTGTTTTGAACTGAATAAAATGAATGATGGAAATTTTATTATTGTTGATTTTTGTTGTTGAATCTTTGTTTGGATTAAAAAAAGAAATAAGGAACTAAAAAAAGAAGAAAGTTAGTGCATAAAGAACTAATTATGTTGTAAGGTGTTTATTTATTTATTTTTTATTATAAAACAGTTTTTTGGTTGGATCACGGTTGAACCGATTAGACTAATGAACCAATGAACTAGTAACTAGAATGGTTCAGATTTTTTAAACCTTAATTGCTAGTGTATAATTTGTATGTTTCTTTTTCTCTTTTTTTTGGGCTCTATTTTGTTATTATATAGAAAAAGCTTGTGTGTGTCTATTCTAAGTTATGAAACAAGCAAAGGCAAATTTATTGATGCAATATTCAATGAATTTTCGCTTCAGGAGAATAATAAAGACTAGTTCAATATTACTATAAGAATCTAAACTAAATTATTTGTTACAAAAAGCGAATAAAAATGAAATATATAACATTTACAAGATTATTGTTAACCTAAAATTAAAGGGAAAAAAAGAAGAATAGAGGGTAAAGCAGGCACTACAGCGTAAAATGGAGTCCTTATATAATAATATAAGAAAAGCAAAGGAAATTACCAATTCAAAGTCCTTTCGAACCAAAGCTGAAGCTAAATCAAGGTTCTAAAAATCGGATCGGTGATTGAACCGTTTTAGTTATTAGTTCATTAGTTTATTGGTCTAACTATGGTTCATTTGAAAAAATAATAAAATAATAAATAAATTATAAATAAATACTAAAAATAAAAATAGGACAAAAATAATTTTTTATTATTCCACAAAAATAATTTTCTAATAAAAATAGGACAATTGAATTTCATTCTTTGATTCAAACGAAGATTTCCCCCAAAACAAGAGAAAAGGTTTGGTAAAATTTTTTAAATACGTGTTTGTATTTTTTAAAAGTACAAAAAGACTATGTACTTGTGTTTGTAGTTTTTAAAAGGTTGGAGTATTTTTTAAAGTATCTAAGGTGGAGTATTTTAAAATTGGTCTGTACTTTTCAAAATTTAAAAAATATAATATAACTTCGTATATTAACGAATTTTAAAATTTAATGCTTAAATTTATATTTTTTATAGTATTTTTAAATTTTAAAAACAATTTTACCAAACGTAATTATTGTTGCTTATGTTTATTTAAAATTATTTTTAATTTAATTTATCAAACATAAATACTATACTTCTTAAAAAATTATTTTTTAAAAACTAGCTTTTACTTCTAAAAAATAAGAACTTTACCAAATTAAGCCAAACTCTAGCGGTAGCCTCCTCCACGGCCGCTCTTCTGCCGGCATCCGTCACGCTCAACACCACCGTCTTTGTCTGGGCGTCGAGTCCGAGTCTCCAACCCTTCTCCTCATTCACCAAGTGCAGTTTCTTCCTCGAGCTCGCCGTACGCCGTTTTCTCTTCGTTTGCTCAGCCACGCTTCTGCCGCCGTTAGCCGTCGTGCTCGCCTCCTGGTCTCCGTTTCGGTCGCGCTTCTGCCCCTCTGCTCAGACTGCTTAGAACGAAGGCAATGACTTCATTTTTTTTTATTTTTCATTCTTTGTTCTTCGTTCTTTGCTCAAAAGTCATCGAATGGTTATTAAAAATTGGAATTTTTTGTGGTTTTAATTTTTTATTAAGTGATTATTTGATTGTTGATTAGCTCTGGTTCTGCCGTTTTTCTGTTTTTCTATTCTCCGTCAGTAGGTGGATTTTTCCCTGTGAGAAAAATTTTAGTAATCTTGAAGGTAGAAGCACAGCATAAGCTGTTACTTTGTTGTAATGGGTACTGGAATCGAAATCAAAACAAACATGGGGGCTCCCTCTGCGCAACTTGCTTGTGAAGGGGTTGAGAAACCTGTTTTCGATTTTGAAGCTGTGTCCCCTCCTATGTTGATACTTGGCTTTCTGAGGGATCTATCCATCGATTTTGAAATCTCCTGTTTTGAAATGCACCCTACCATTAGTGATCAATGATCAGGATCCCACCCTCCACTATGCTCTTGATTATTTTTGCAAGGGGTTGTGGGGGTGAGAAGAGGATTGGATGGCATTTTTGTCTGGTAAATTAGAGAAGGATAGTGCATGTTGGGTTTCTTTTTGTTCACTGCTTGGAACTTTGTTGCTGAGAATTGTACATGTCTAATGATATGTCTTCTGATACAATGATTTGCTAAACTCTGTAAACTTTTCTGTATTAGTCTAGCTACATTGAGCAGCATTATGTTGGACTATCAATTTTTGGATTGGTTTCAAGTTTCAACTTTCATGTTTTCTTCAATAGGATTCACTTGAGTGAATTACATGATGCTACACATCCTGATGTCAATTTTAGCCGTATTTGATGGCTGTAGGTAGTCTAGGATTGTAAAGCACCACTTTGATATTAACTTTTATCTTAATCACTCCTGTTCAGGCTTCTATGTGTACCAGAATATGATTACCTTACTTTTTTATTTATCTTTTGAATACATGGTGTGATTTTGAACTTTTCAAGTTTAATTTGGAATTAAGAGAGCATTGTGTGTTTCAGGATTTGTGTTATTGCTAAATGGAGTCACACGCAATGATTCTTCCGTTGCGCTATTATTCAGTTCCTCTAGTATTGTCCGCTACCCAACCTACTCCTCCATTTCTTGCTTTTCCCTCAAAAACTTCTCTTTCATTTCCGCGCCTCAATTTTCCCACCACAGGTAATTAACCACTTAATTATTCAGTTAGTTACAATTGTTAGTTACCCTAGTACTCAAGTTTGCACTCCATCTGTTTGTATAAATGCCTATACGGGGATACAAACTTGCGGAACAAAATTTCTCCATATTTTCTTTTGTTTTGTTTGTGTTCTATGTTTCAAGAGATCATAGGGCTGCCATTGTGAACAATTTTTTTATTTTTGATATGAAGCAGGGGGAAGGTTGTGGCACTGTCTAACTGTTAGTGAAGGCTTGTCCTCTGCCAGTTCCTCTGGAAGCAGTGTTGATGTTGATGATGGCAGTGGCGGTGGCGGTGGAAAAGAAGAGGTACTGTTGGATGAGAGTCGAATGGTTAGGGTGTGTGATAAGCTTATTGGTGTTTTCATGGTTGACAAGCCCACACCTACCGATTGGAGGAGGTTGCTGGCTTTTAGCAGGGAGTGGGACATCATTAGGCCCCATTTCTTCAAGCGATGTCAGGATAGGGCAGATGTCGAGGCTGATCCCACAATGAAGGAGAGGCAGCTCCGCCTTGGAAGGAAGCTTAAAGAGGTATTACCATGTGCACTATTTGTAAGACAAGAAATGAATATGAAATAAAAAAGGTGTTAGATAGTACAAACCACACTTTTATACTGGAAATTTGTTACAGGTCAAAGCTTGAAGCCCTGGAAACACCATTTGTAACGGCCTAACAAGACAGATGGTTGTATCAAGGAAATAGTCTTGCACTTTAAGAGTTTAGGATATACCATTTGTAGTGTTTATAGGGTGTAACCATATTGCTATGTGCACGGACAAGGTGTGAAAGAAAGAAAGGACAGAATAATATGTCCTTGCTTTTTCGTCCCCCATTTTTGTTTTGCCACAGTTTGAATGGGATATGATCATTATTGTATTTTTGTAATGCAGTCCTACTGTAAGCTGTATTTATTTGGGAGGCATAAAGTAGGGAATGTTGCAATTTTATTAAAAAGTTCTTGTGCAGATTGATGAGGATGTGCAAAGACATAATGATCTACTTGAAGTGATCAAAGGGGACCCATCAGGAATTACTGACATTGTCGCCAAGCGTCGTAAAGATTTTACAAAAGAATTCTTTGTGCACCTTCATACTGTAGCTGAATCCTACTATGACAATGCTGAAATGCAAAATGGTAGGATTTTGTTTTACAGGCTTATAGCATCTTTGTCTATTTTCGATAACACTTTGGATTTAGTTTCCAATCTCATATCAAAATGTGTCATCTTCATTTCTTGTCTTGTAAATGATCAAGCCACATTTAGTTCATTCAGTTCTGAGTTTTGGACGTATTCTGAACAATTACATTGTTTTTTCTCATTTGACATAAATTAACTTTAATGAGGTAGAAGAAACTTAGACTCTTAAATTTGTGTAAATTTTAGTACCCTTGGTCGAAACTTAAAAACTAGAATAATATTAATTGATCCTCAGAATACTAATGGCGGTAGTTCAGTCCTGCATATTTAATTAATTTGTTTGTTTATAACCTCCTTTTTTTTTTGTGACAAGAACTTGCAAAGCTTGGGAACATTTGCTTGGCTGCTGTACAAGCCTATGATGATGCAACCGAAAGCATGGAAAAGTTAAATGAAGCAGAGTTGAAATTCCAAGATATTTTCAATTCGCCCTCACTTGATGCTGCCTGCAGAAAAATAGACAGTTTGGCTGAAAAAAAAGAACTTGATTCCACATTGGTATTGATGATCACCAAAGCTTGGTCGGCTGCTAAGGAATCAAACATGATGAAAGATGAGGTATTGATGATGAAATCTGCATTTTCCTATTCCTATCTACGTTGATATATCTACTTAACTTTATGAGCTCGAAGGTTAAGAAATTTTTGTATGATTATTGCAACTAATATAGTTTATTTAGGGTACACTGGTAGTGTAACCACATGGGAATTCCATTTTTGTTAAAGGAGAGATGTCATAAAAGGGTCTACTCATTTCAGATTTATGTTTGCCGTAACATTATATGTAAATCTTGCCATTTTCTTATATTATTGTATGCAGGTAAAAGATGTACTTTATCATTTATACAAGACTTCCGTGGGAAACCTCCAGAGACTTGTGCCAAAAGAGATTCGAATTATTAAATATCTTATTAGAATTGAGGATCCTGAGGAACAACTGTGTGCTCTCAAAGATACATTTACACCTGGAGAAGAACTTGAAGGAATCGATGTTGATAGCTTGTATACGTATGTATTAATTTCAGAATGTAAACTTATTGAAATAGAATTTACTTACAGTTGTGTTAACCATTTCGTTATTAATTTTTAGGACACCAGAGAAACTTCACACATGGATAAAGACTGTGGTGGATACTTATCATTTGAGCACAGAAGGTACCCTTATTAGGGAAGCAAGGGATATGCTGAATCCAGAGGTCATCCAAAAATTGGAGGTCCTTAAAACTGTTGTGGAAAGGAATTTCATGTGAATTTGAGCTTAGCTTAAAAATATGGGTGCACTTGGAGTGTAACATAATACAGCTGCATGCTTTGCATTGCCAAATGAAACTGAAATGCAGCAAAATAGCAATCTGTTAGAGTTATTTTTTGTATGGCTGTAGAGTTAGTTTTGTATAGCTGGCAGGTTAGTTAGTCTGTTAGATCTACGTCCTACACCACTAGTTAGTTATTTATTATTCCTATTTGTACAGCTATATACATTGCACATAGTTTTGGTTTTGTGAATTAATTAAATCATTCCAAAATTCCTTTCTCTTTCAATCTCAATCTTACTCTTTATATTTTCTTTGCTCAAGGCTGCATTACAAGCTTTCCTCTCTTCAAGCTTGTTCTTGCAAGTTATTTGAATTACAAGCTCGATAAGTCAGAAATAACAGATCACTCACCAGATCCGAATGCAAGTCATTCATCCGAATTTCACTACAAATTTTGAGAGATTCACTACTTTCATGTGTCAATTCTCTCAGTTTCAAGCACACATCGGCAAATCCGACTCCTCTTCTACCATTTCTGATCCGATCGGTCCTTATTTTTTTCATCCAGAAGAAAGTTTTGGAACTCCTCTGATTCCGCTCTAGCTAACGCCTCAAAATTATTACCAGTGGTCGCATGACATGTGGAGAGCACTGAGATCGAAGAACAAGGTGAAGTTCCTTGAAGGATCGATTTCGAAACCGACCGAAGGCGATCCTACTTTCGAAGCATGGGACAGGTGCAACAATTTTTTTCTCTCTTGGATCAACCTCTCTCTCAGTCCTGAGATTGCTAAAAGCGTGTTGTGGATTAGTTCAGATGCAGATTTGTGAAACGATTTGAGGCATCCTTATTCGCATGGAGATGTTTTTCGAGTAGGTGAGTTAAAAGAGGAATTCTATGCACTCAAACAAGGTGATCTCTCTATCACTTCTTATTTTACAATGTTGAAGGCTATTTGGGAAGAATTAGAAAATTTACATGCCATCCTTAATTGTGTTGCTTGTGTGAGCGGTTGCTCTTGTGGATTAAAAATCGTTCGAGATCATACATCTGAAGAATATGTTGTTAAATTTTTAAGAGGTTTGAATGAATAATATTCCACTGTTAAATCACAAATTATGCTTATGAAGTCATTCCCTGAAATCAACACTGTGCTAGTTATGCTAACTCAACAGGAACGACAGTTGAATTGTGAGTTGTCTGGTAGCAAAATTGTAACTAATTCTTTGGAAGTGCAATCCTCAGCTGGAGGTGGTTCATTCCCAGCGAGAGGCGGAGGCCATGGGAGAAGTACAGGTAGAGGAGGCACTCAGAAATCCTATGGTCGAGAATACACTTCCAAGCTTTGTAGCTACTGTAATCGAATTGGTCATTTAGCAGAAACTTGCTGCAAGAAAAACGGCTTTCCTGCTCACTTAAAACAGCGAGTAGCTAATCAAATCAGCACTGAAGGGACAGTTGAGAATTCCAGTGCTGAGATCACTGATTCTGGCTCGGATGAAAAGAGTAGCAATAAAGTACTAGAGTTAACTCCAGATCAGAAAGAAACTTTACTGGCTCTCCTCCAACAACCATTCATGCCAGCTTCCAATAGTGTTAACCACATCTTTTCTTCAGCCACCCTCACTCAGCCAAAAGGTAGGCATTTCTTGAGTATGTCATCAAATTTTAATAAAACCTCTTGGATACTTGACAGTGGAGCCACTGATCATGCATCTTACCTTCAAGAGTCTTTTAAAACTTCTTTTACATGAAGCCGGTCTTAGTAAATCTACCTGATGGCTCCACCACCACTACAAACATTTGTGGCATTGTACAACTTTCGAACCATTTGATCCTTACCAATATTTTATTCATACCTCGCTTCAAATATAATTTAATTTCAGTTTCTAAACTCACAAAATCATTGCATTGTGAATTAAAATTCACTGATTCTTCTTGTGAGATACAGGTACTCCCATCATTGAAGATGATTGGGCAAACGTCATTGGTGATCTCTATGTGATGAATGCTCAACCCTGAAAACTAACTACACCAGCAGTTCATATACCCTCAATAAATCTGACAATGGAGCAAAATCTAGGAGCCTTATGGCATGCTAGACTAGGTCATCTACCATATAGCAGAATGTCCATAATGAAAAATACATTTTCATTCATCGAGTGCATCTCATCATCTCATGTTTGTGATTCTTGTCACTTTGCTAGACAAAAGAAATTGTCATTTTCTACTAGTAACACACTCTGAAAGTGTTTTTGACTTAATACACATAGATATTTGGGGGTCACTCTCAATTCTATTAACTTTTGGCTATAAATACTTTCTTACTATTGTAGAAAATAAAACAAGGTTCACTTTGATTTATTGCATGAAATTGAAATCAGAAGCTGCGAAATTGGTTCAAAATTTTGTTCAACTGGTGCAAACCCAATTTCATAAAACTGTGAAACAAATTAGAACAGATAATGGAATGGAATTTAAAATGGATTCTTTCTACAACTCAAAAGGAATATTGCATCAAACATCTTGTGTTGAGACTCCTCAACAAAATGGAATTGTTGAGAGGAAACATCAACACATATTGAATGTTGCAAGAGAACTTTTATTTCATTCTCATGTTCCAAAATATTTTTGGTACTATGCAGTGCAACATTCGGTACATTTAATCAATAGACTGCCAAGCACTTTCTTAAATCATAAAACTCCTTATGAAGCTCTTTTCAATGCTAAACTAGATTTAAATTCTCTCAAGGTGTTCAGTTGTCTTGTTTTTGCCATTACTTTAAGTGCTGGTAGAAGAAAATTAGATCCAGGAGCTCGAAAATATATTTTTCTCGGATATCAGTCAGACACAAGGATATATTCTGTTTGACTTGAAAACAAAAAAGCTTTTCATATCAAGAAACACTGAATTTTATGAGCACCATTTTTCTTTTAAACAAGTGACAAATGATCTCTCTTCCATGCATCAACATCCATTGAAGTTGTCAAATTCTGACCCTTTTGCATTTTATTATGATAATTTCACACATAATACAGCTGCATCTCATCATAACACACCAGCACCTTCCACCATAAGCATTGCATCAGATTCATCTATAAGTTCTGCATTGCCAGTGGCATCTCTCATGACATAATTACTTCTTCATCATCCTTAGCATTGGAACCAGCATCAGCACAAGCACCATTAAACCATACATCCACTAACATTGAACCTCCACCTGCTGTACCAATTTTTAGAAGGTTTGAACAAGAAAGAAAACAATTGTCTTATCTTAAAGATTTTCATTGTTTCCACATTTCATCACATAGAGATCCAATGAATGCTATCCAATTACCTTCAACTTGTAAGTATCCTCTTTTTCATCATTTGTCATATGCATTATTCTCTCTCCCAAGCACCTATCCTTTACTTCTTCACTCATAAATAACCCGGATCCCAAACACTATTTTGAGGCTGTCATGCATGATTACTGGTGGAAGGCCATTGAGGCAAAACTCACTGTTCATGAGCAAAACAAGACTTGGATCATCACTCCTCTTCCTCCTGGGAAGAATGCAGTTGGTTGTAAATGGATCTTTCGTACCAAATTCAATCCAGATGGCACCATTGAGAGACACAAAGTGCAGCTTGTTGCCCAAGGCTTCACTCAAATTCCTAGAGTGGACTACATTGACACCTTTAGTCCCTTGTGAAGATGAGCACTGTGAGAGTTCTCATTGCCATTGCCACAGCGAAGAACTGACACCTTCATCAGCTTGATGTGAATACGGCTTTCCTTCTTGGCGACCTCCATGAAGATGTTTACATGAAGCTTCCAAAGGGACTGCAGTGTTCAAATCCCAAGTTAGTTTGCAAGTTGACGAGGTCTTTGTACGGCTTGAAGCAGGATAGTTGCCAGTGGAACATCAAACTCTCTGCTGCTCTTGCTACTCAATCTGAAAATGATCATTCATTGTTTACTAAATCCACCAGTACAAGATTTACTGCCATCCTTGTTTATGTGGATGATTTAGTGCTGGCAGGGAACGATCTGGATGAAATTCAGGCCGTTAAGGTTTTCTTAGATGATAAATTCAAGATTAAGGATCTTGGCATCCTCAAGTTTTTTATTGGTATGGAGGTGGCACGCAACAAAATCAGTATCGCACTGTATCAAAGGAAATATGCATTAGACTTAATCACGGATTGTGGCTTACTTGGTGCCAAGCCAGCTTCTATGCCTATGGAGTATACTACCTCCCTGTCTAAGGATTCAGGTTCTCCTCTTCCTGATGCAACCATGTATCGCAGATTGGTGGGCAGACTTCTATATCTTACAAATACAAGACCTGACCTTAGCTATTCAGTTGGGTGCTTATCTCAGTTCATGGATTCACCCATTGATGCTCACTTAACGAAAGCCTATCGAGTCCTTTGATATCTAAAGCAATCCCCTGCAACAGGCCTATTCTTCTCGGCCAACAATTCCTTTAAACTCTCTGGTTATACAGATTCTGATTGGGGTGCTAGCAAAAACACTAGAAAATTCATTAGTGGCTATTGCTTCCTTCTTGGCCACACTCTCATTTTTTTGAAGAGTAAAAAGCAAGCCACAGTTTCAAGGTCCTCATCAGAAGCTGAATATCGTGTCTTTGCTAATGGCACTTGTGAGCTTATTTGGTTACCCAAGCTGTTAAAAGAATTTGACATTCACCCTCCTCTTCCGGTCGATATTTTTTGTGACAATAATTTGACTATCTACATTGCATCAAATCATGTATTCCATGAGAGAACCAAGCATGTTCAGGTAGATTGTCATGTGGTTCGAAACAAGTTTAAAGAAGGAATTTCTAATCTCAGGCACATTGCCTCTAGTGAGCAACCTGCAGATCTTTTCACTTAACCCCTTGCTCCCAGACCATTTTCTCACTTGCTTTCCAAGCTGGGATTACTTGATTTGCATAACCCAAGTAATACCAGCTTGCAGGGGGCTGTAACATAATACAGCTACATGCTTTGCATTGCCAAATGAAACTGAAAATGCAACAAAATAGCAATTTGTTAGTGTTTTCTCTGTATAGCTGTAGAATTAGTTTTGTGTAGCTGGCAAGTTAGTTAGTCCTTAGATCTAAGTCCTACACCACTAGTTAGTTATTTATTCTTTCTATTTGTACAGCTATATACAATGCACATAGTTTTAATTCTCTGAATTAATTGAATCATTCCAAAATTCATTTTTCTCTCAATCTCGTTCTACTCTCTTCTATTTTCTCTGCTCAAGGCTGTATTATTAGCCTTTCTCTCTTCAAGCTTGTTCTTGCAAGTTATTTGAATTACAAGCTTGATATCATTTTATATGGAGCATGAGTCCTAGATGTCTACCAATCTGTAAGCCATGAATTAAACGCATTGATTCAAGGGTTTAGACATTTTCTTTAAACAATAGAATCAGCTAAGCCAGGGAAAAAGCTAGACAATTCTTGATAATTATAGCGTCTAATATAAAGTTAGGTCCTGGTTATTTTAGTTTCAATACGATGTTGAAAACTGGGTGAGAGTAGGGGAATGTGAACTTTGCGTATGGTATGCCATATTTGAGATAGGAAAATGACATATTGGAAATTGAGAATTGGAATAAAATATTTGTAGGTGTAGTTTTTGCAGATAAATGTACAGCCTTTTGTATCTATTCCCCCCTTTAATCCTGTGTGTATAATTAAATCCAGAAAAATGAGGAATAAAATACAGATTTGGTCAATCTTACTAATATGAATATATTGCATGTATTAACTATTTGCTTTTCATCATTGAGGTCGGTGATTGGCTGGCCAATTTTGCTTATGGAATTGGACATTGATTCTAATTTGGAAATTTCCTCCTGGTGGTTACGAACTTACGATAGTGCTTCCTTGCTTGTGGAAATGTTGTCCCCCACTATGTTGTTGTTCCCCACTTTTTTGTTACTGAAAAGCAACTTTTGACAATTGTAATTGGGATGATTTTATCATGGACTTATTTGATCGAGTGGAGGGGGTTATTCAACAAAGATTTCAATCTTTATATATTCTCCACTTATGAGTTTAATCAAGATATCTAAACATATTTTTAGGAAAGATCACTTGGGAAGACTGGAACTAAGAAGTATGTTCCTAAAATATATTTCTAGGGCATTTTACTTGAACAAAATAAAAGAGAGAAACGTTTACTCAAATGTAACAATTACAATCTCTTTACTTGCGTGTCCTGATTCATTATTATGTAAACCGTAGAAAGTTACCACGGTTTTAGTATTTACACATAAACCGTGGCAGGTAAGCACAGTTTATGAATGAAAAAAAATGGGCATAAACCGCGGTAAGTAACCACGGTTTATGTAGAGAAAATTTTGATCATAAAACTCTGTTACTTGCCACGGTTTACGAAGGAATATGGAAATGCAGAAACCCTTGTTATCTGCCACAGTTTATGAAGAGAAAAATTCTATATATATGAGTGAGATTCAAGGTGTTGAAGAGGAGCATTATCACAATGGCAAGTGAGGAAGAGAGTTTTCTTGTCTTAGTGCATTGTTCTGGGAAAATTCAAAGAAGCAAAAAATACGGTGTGAAGTTCACTGACAGAGAACTGTTGAGTGTATTTATCAGTTCATCAAGCACTTTGTCAGATGTAAAGAACAGCATCTTGTAGAAGTTTGGGGTATTTGGGAGCAAGTGGGTGAAGAAGCTATTCTATAAGATTCCCATCGCAGGTGTGTCGACCGGTGTTAAGTATGATACGTTTGTGATAGCGGCCGATGAAGATATTCGGGTTCTGTTTCATTGTGTTAAGAGTTTTCCAGAGGTCAGATTACACGAGCTGTATGCGAAGTTGGAGGTTGGTGTCGATAGTTCTAGGGCATCAGCTCCACTTCATAGCTCGACTGCCGTGGGCGGTGCGTCTAGTTCAATGCTTGCGGCGCACCAACTGTTCCACAGGTTGCATCCCCTTCCTTTGCAGCTGATTTAGATCGAACGGAGGCAGTTGCTTCTGTACCGTTCGAGAATCGTGGGGTCTGGCAGCAGACATTTGAGGTGGATACTGGTCGTGGCATGATTCACGATGTTCAAGGGTTCGGGAAATCTGATCGAGTTGAGAATGCAATGCGGGACGATGACTCTGACCAGGATCCTGTAGATATAATTGGGGACAGCGATGATGACACAGGTTCCAATCCACATACACAGCATGGCCCTTCATGTTCTGGCACACAGCAGTACCCTCCGCACTTCTCCACTCTAAACTTGGAGGCTTTAGGGCAACAGGCAGACGAAGGTGCTACTATTGGGGTTCTTCTACAGAGTTTCAGATTGGGCAATCATTCCAGAATAAAGATGAAGCTGTTTTGAGTGTGAAGGACTACAGCATCCGTTGAGGTGTTGAGTAAAGAGTCTTAGAGTCGGATCCTCTGAAGTATCATGGGAAATGCAAGGAGTTTGGCAAGGGTTGTAGTTGGTTGATTCGCATATCGTTTCGTGCACGAAAGGGCACTTGGGAGGTTAGGAGGTACAACGGTCCGTACACTTGCTTGGCTACCTCCATTTCCAGTGATCATTGGCAGCTTGATTACCACGTTATCTGTGCGAGGATTTATCCGTTGATTAGGGCAGATGCTGCGGTAATGGTAAAAGTCTTGCAACAAGCAACGGAAGTCGATTATGGGTTCAGGCCTAGTTACAGGAAGGTTTGGATGGCAAAACAGAAGGCAATAGCACAAATATACGGAGATTGGGAAGAGTCGTATGCCGAGTTGCCACGTTGGATGCTAAGGGTCCAGTTGACCATGGCCGGGACAGTTACAGTGTTGAAGACTTCTCCTATTAAACTTGGGGATCAGGTCGATGAGTCTACAATGTACTTTCATCGCCTTTTCTGGACATTTTCACCCTCAATTGAGGCCTTCCGGCATTGCAAGCCCCTCGTGAGCATTGACGGTACCCACTCGTATGGCAAGTATGGAGGCACGCTGCTGTTGGCGATTGCGCAGGATGGAAACTCGAATATCCTCCCGATAGCCTTCGCCCTTGTGGAGGGAGAAAATGCGGAGTCATGGTCCTTTTTCTTGTCCAACCTACAATCGCATGTAACGCCGCAGGTGGGTATTCTTGTTATCTCCGACCGGCATAATGGCATCAAGGCTGCCCATGAGGCCCCCGAGAATGGTTGGCTGCCTCCACGTGCTTTTCGAGCGTTCTGTATTCGTCATGTAGCGGCGAATTTTAGCCTAAGCTTCAAAGGTAAAGACGCAAGGAGGATGTTGGTGAATGCTGCCTATGCAAAGACTGAAGCGGAGTTTTATTACTGGTTTGACATCATGCGGACTGAGAATCCGGCCATGTGTGATTTGGCCAATCGGATGGAGTATGACAAGTGGACCCAGCATCAGAATAGCGGGAGACAGTTTGGGCACATGACAACCAACATTAGTGAATGTGTGAATTCTGTGTTAAAGGGAACTCGCAACCTCCTGGTCACTTCATTGGTTAAGTCAACTTACGAGAGGCTTGCTGAGCTATTCGTGGTCCGCAGACAGATGGCGGAGGCACAGATGGGGATTGGTGCCGGCTCATTGAGATCCACTCGGCAAACTGGGACTGAACATCCGGCATCTGTGGCCTATAATGGGTCGCATCGTCGTCCCTAAGCATGTCTGCTATATTCATAAAGAACTGTGGCTGACTAACATGATCCCCGATGTCTATGAACCGTCATCTGCTTGACTTTATTCGGCGGCGGTAACTCGCCAAACAACTCCCTAAACCACTCCCATGCTGGTCTTCCGTTCTCCATCAGATTCTCAAAGTCAGTCAGGCACCCACTAACGGCCTTCCCATCGATGGGCAAACCTAGCTGATATGCCACATCTTGCAAAGTGATACTGCACTCCTCAAACGGCATATGAAAGGTGTGGGTCTCAGGGCGCCACCTCTCAACGAATGCGCTAAGTAGAGGCTTATCAACCCAGAACCACTAACTGTTCAGCCTAGCCAAGAGATACAAGCCCACGGTCTCCAAATACAGTATAATCCGTTCGCGTAGAGACATATTATGTTGTCTCCTAACACAGGTAATAACCTTAGTAGGCTGCAACAATAACAACAATAATAACAAGACATTTTTTATTTCCCATATTGGTTTCTTATTTTCTCTAATAATAATAATAATAAGGTAGTATAACTAACCTCTTGGTCGATGTTTCCAGCCACGTGCGCAACGCCATTTAATCGGTATATGCGAGTTTCGTCGTACATGACTCCACCACCCAAAGGCTGAAAACCACCCCAAAGACTTTCCCAGATTCTCTCTCAAGCTCTCAGAGTTGCAAATTTTGCCCCACCACATATGAGATCGGTCATGACTTAACGCGAATTATGTATTTATACACTTCCAAGCGGTTTTATGCTCACACAGTTTACTCATAAACCGTGGGAATCTAGCACGATTTCCACCTACCATATTCATGCATAATCTGTTATTACTTATCGCAGTTTATGCCCATTTTTTTTTCATTCGTGCTTACTTATTACGGTTTATGTGTAAATAGTAAAACCGTGATAACTTTCCACGATTTACATAATAATAAATCAGGACACACAAATAAAAATATTGCTATTGTTGTATTTGAATAAACATTTCTCCCTCTTATTTTATTCAAATAAATTCTCCATATTTCTAGTTATATCATTATTATGTTTAGATATCATTTTGGACAGACCCCCTAATTCGGCTATGTTGGACTAGCATAGAGATTATAGCTATGTCGGTATAGTTATTGTCCATATTTACTGACCGTTGCATTTTATTTCACACTTTTCATTCAATTTCTATGAAAAAAATTGGAACACGATATGACACGATATGGAATACGATACGATACATGCCGACACGTAAATTTTAAAATCTTATAAGATACAGGGAACATGCATACATATAAAATATAAAGTATTTTTTAAATAAATGATAATGGTATTTTAATATTTTATTGATATTAAAATATAAATTAATTTTTTAATTATTTTTAATGTCTTACTTTAATTATATCAAGTATTTAAAATATTTTAATAAATAATAATATATACTATATCTAAATTTATTTCAAGAATATGCGTTAAGAATAAGATTAGACACGCTGACATGTGATGGTATTTAGGTGTGTTCAAAGTAAAAAATATTTTACTTTTTATTAAGACACGATTTAGACAGAGCAAATACGCGTGTCCAACGAATGTCGATGAATGTCGTATCTAAAATGTGTTTGACACGTGGACACAGCAACTCAGCAAAATATCTGTGCTTCATAGATCATACGAAAAAAAAGATACTGATCATCATTAATTTTTCTTCCTTCTATGGTACTCGTCATTTTTTAAAGAAAAAAAATAATAAAAATCAGGGAAAATTCCCCTATTTTTTTCAAAAAATATTCTTAATTTTTGTATTTTTTTTATATTATGTTTATTTTCTTTATTTTTTTCCTCCAATTAAGATCGGATGTTGGTTCCAAACTTCCAATTTAATTTTGGAATCACATTTTTATTATTATTGAGAGGCCGAATAATCTTAGTACTTATCTTTTGATAAAACATAATTCTAAAAACCGGATCGAACTGGTCAATTGGATTGGTCCTGTCAGACATGTGAAACCATTTATCAAGAAACCGTCCGGTTTGAAGAAATCGAAGCCGTTTTAGGCTTGCTGAGTCTTTGAACCAATGTTTTGAAAATCAGACTGGCCGATTCGACCGGTATAACCGTAAATCGGCAGTAATTATGATCCGGTTTGTCTCTTAAAACCGCTTCTCTAAAAACCGAGAAGAACCGTCGAATCTGCCAGTTTTCGGCCGATTGAATTGGACAAAAAACCGACCGGTTTAAAAGAAACGGCGTCGTTTTTGCTAAATTTGCTTACTTTCACTCTTGGTTCTGAAGCTCCTTCGTTTCGTTGTCCCTTTCTCCCTCCCGTTCTTTCACTGACAGAAACTCAGCCAAAAAACCCTATCACTGTAAGCCTACACCACCGTCGCCGCAAGGAGTGGCATACTGCCGCCGTCCGTCCGTCTATCTAGCTTCCCTCGTGCTCCAAGTCTTCAACCCCCGTTCGCTGTCACCGATCGCAGCTGCTTCCTCGAGCTCGGCGTCCGTCGTCTTTGTCTGCTCAGCCGCGCTTCCGCCGCCGTTGGTTGCCGTTAACGTTCGCGTCTTCGTTCAGCCGTCGTCTTCTTTCGCGTTCTTCGCCGTTCAAGTTTGCTCGGGGGTCACCGTTCGCGTTCACTCGCCGTTCACCGTTCGGGTTCGCGTTCGTCTGGAAGCCACGTTGCCCTGCTTCAAACTCTGCGACCAACCCGCGCGCTCCACCTAGCCGTCGAGCTGCTCTCTTTTGTCGCCGCCGTGAGTTCCCTAAACCCACCACCAGACAATACACTCACACAACACCAATACTCTGCTTCAAACTCTGCAACTTCTTATTTCTATTACAATAAGTAACTATTTGATTTGGCAGTGGTTTGGATTTTTTTCATAGACTGAATTAAAGTATACAATAGTTATGTTCTCTTCTCTATCACATTGATACTAAGCTTTGAATTCTCTTATTTAGTTTCAAGTTTACCGCACTCAACATGTTTGATGAAATGCTTTAACCATATTTCGGGTTGGTTTTATCATTTCTAGCTTTTAGAAACTTAGTAAGTTGATTGCATGTGAAATTAGAATAACTGGATCTTAGTAATTAGGAAATTTTAGCTGCACAAATAGCATCTTTGTAGAAAACATATTAGCACGATGATTCCACTTGTATTAGTGTTCTTCTGGTAAATTTTAACTGTTAGTGTAAGCTTGTCAATTTGCTAATTGTTCTTGTGTTGTTGTTCTGTTGTTCTTCTGTCATTTTTATTTTATTTTTTTGTTGTGATTTCTGTTCTTGAACTTGTTAAGTTGATAATTTGCTAAATTGTTGTGCTGCTGTTGTTTAATTTGCTAAATTGTTAGGTTTATGTGATTTAATTTGTTGGATTTTCTATTTAGGTCTTGTTCTTGTTTATTTGCTAAATTGTTGTTGTGTATTTATCGTTGTCTTTGAGATTCTTGCTGGATATTGGTGATCATTGATTTATTATATGCTTCATGTTTTCATTGTTTTGTTGATTGTTTGTTTTGTTTCAGAAATTAATTTTTTGTGATCAATGCTCAAACTCTAAATGCTGTTCTGTTGGTTTTGCAGTGTTTGTTTTGTTTCAGGAATCAATTTTTTGTTATCATGCTCAAACTCTGAATGTTGTTCTTCTGTTTTTGTTTTGTTTCATAAATCAATATTTTGTGATCAATGCTGAAACTCTGAATGTTGTTCTGCTGTTTTTGTTGTTTCAGAAATCAATTTTTTGTGATTAATGCTCATACTCTGAATGTTGTTCTGTTTTGTTTTAAGGCTGTGTTTAGAAGAGGTGATTGATTTCTGAGTGTTGTTTTGTTTTTGTTTTAAAGCTGTGTGTTGTGTTCAATTTTCATTTTGTAGGAAATTCTTTGAGGTATATAAGAATTAGAAGGAAGACTATTTTAACGGTATTATTCTGTTGATTCTGGTATGCTACAGCTTGAACATAGAATTGAAGAGAGAAACCCGTTATTATTTTATCATTGGCCTATTTTTGGCATTGCATATCATTGTAGTTTGTTTATTCATAGAACTAGTTGTTTATGATCCCCTTTTGAAAAAAAAATGCNNAACCTTGCTTTGAACTTTGAAGAGGGAAGACCATGCTTGACCCCCCAGCCCCCTTCCTGAATCAAAAAGCAACCCTAGCCTCCAAACTCCAAAGGCTCAAACGGCAACCCTAGCCTCCACCACCACTGTCGTCTTCGTCTGCCCTCTGGTCGCTTTCGTCTTCGTCTGCCCTCTGGTCGCTTTCGTCTTTGTCTGGCCTCTGGTTGCCGTCGTCTTCGTCTGCCCTCTGGTAGCCGTTGTCCTCGTCTGCCCTGTGGTAGCCGTTGTCCTCGTCTGCCCTTTGGTCGCCGTCGTCTTCTTCTGCTCGCCGAAGGTCAGTGCTCAGTGCTCCCGTTGTCTCTTTTTTGCGTAGCGTGAACGCCGCCGTGCTTGTTTGCGGGTTTGCGGTGAAGAACCCCCCGCAGAACCACAAGCGCCACTCTCGTTCATCGCGCCACCGTTCATTGCACCTCCGTCCTCGTTGCCATTCAGCACCCTGTCGCTGCCTTCAATTACGGTATCTTCTCCTTCCTCGTTCACCGAGGCACCGACCTCGGTGCCATTGCTTTGCTCCGCCGTGCGACAACAGATCCACAGCTGAGTGTGGTCATGTTTCGCTCATTTGAATTTCTTAGATATAAACTCTCAATGTGCAGTTCTATTACTTCTACTGCATCTCTGATTTTTGAATTTTAGCATGCAGTTTTTTAGTTGTTGCAGTTGGTTCTGTTGCCAAATTTGTGTTGCTGCTTCATCGTAATTACTAATTTGCAATCTATAATTTCTGTTGTTGCTGATATTAGATTTGAGATTGTGGTTGATGGTTGATGGTTGATGATTGCTGAATTGTTGTTTGATTCTAGCAAGATTGAACACATATCTAGTTGTTAGCGATGATTGAACCATCTTATAGCTTTTCCTTCCATAACTTGAATCATTAAATGATTAGCTATACTCCAGTGCTGTTCGGTACTCTATAGTCTATACTCAGTATTCTTGGTGTTGATTGAATCATTGAATGATTAGTTCACTGCTGGTTTTTTTTTCTTGGTTAATTTTTGGAAAAAAAAATTGTTAATCTTTGTTAAAATTGTGCTCGAATTTGGCTAAAATTATAATCAGCTGAAGATCTTGTTAATCTTTATTAAAATTATACTGAAAATTTTGTTAAAAGTTTGTCAGAGCTTCTATTTGTTCATCATGATTAGTCTTTTGTTAGAGAAAAAATAAATTTGTCATTTTTGTTTTTAATGAAGAAATAGATGAATTGAATTAACTTAATTAACTAGATCAATAGATGATGGAATATTTTATTATTGGTTTGGTTAATTCAATGATTTTTTTTTGTTTCTTGTAACTATATTAATGAGTTCAATAGTGATATAATGACTAATAAGTGAGAAATTGTTAATAATTGCTGAAATCAAAGATTATATTAGATTTTGGTTGTAGTACTTTATATTTAGTAGAATCAATACAAATAACACAAGATTATGAATTAGTCTAAAGTCTTATGCATTTTAAACATAAAATATTAACTTATAGTCTTATATATAATGACTAATAGTACAAAATATTAAGGTTTACAACACTTAAATTTCACATAATAATAGCCATCATCCATCACTAATAACACAAAATATTAATTATGTATGATGACCGGGTCACCGGGCCGATTTCGGGTGACCCGAGCTATGACCCGGACCCGACCCGAAATAATGATCGGGTCTATTTTTGAGACCCATACCCGACCCTAGACCCAATGAAATCACACCAAATTAGCCCCTAAAGTGTTTGGGACCGGGCCGGGTCTTCGGGCCGGGCCGGACCATGCACACCCCTAATGGCCATATATAATTGTGGATGAGCGACTCTTACACTGACTTTATATAAAACTAAAATCATAAATTAGATATAAAAGAATAAAATGTAATAAAGTTGGAGTCGGTGTACGAGGCTGAAAGAGCAAGGCTGGTACAAAATATCTTTACAATAAGGTGAGAAGATAAGGTTAAAGTTTTAATGGGGGTAGCTTTCGGCACAGCAAAGCTTGAGAAAGAAAACCCAGTTAAGTTAATTCAACCTAAACCCAGTTTATGGTTAACCTTGAATCAGATTCAGTTTTAAAAAACCCTTAAACATAGGAATGACCTATGTCCCAACGATCCAACCATTGATGGTACTGCCATTCAAAGTATATTTAATTTACTTTGCTTCACAACTAAACTAAAAATCATATGAAATATAATTACTGCAAACATACATATAAGACATGAAAATGCTGAAAGAACTGAAATATAATTGTGCAACACAATCATCACATCACGTCAACAAGCCTCGAGCAAAACTAATAACCAATGTTAGAAACGATGACAGTGCAAAGAAGAAAGAACCTCATCTGTAGCAACTAAGCATGACAAAGAAACGGCTTGAACACTACGATCAACTAAATTATTATATCACCCCAAGTTACTACAGCTTACAAATTCTACTTTGGTGGTTTGGGATGAGAAAAGTTCAAAGCAGAGCAAGTTCTATGAAAATATTGATCTTAACAAAATTCAAAACCGGACAGCATACTAAGCCCTCATAATACAGTTTTACAGAGGCAAGGACCCTGGACAAGGAAATAAATTCGTTTGCTTCACTTTCTTCTCCGCTTTCTTCGCCTTTTGTCCCTATCACTATCACTTTCATCAGAACTTGATGAGTCAGACTCTGATTCAGAACTAGCTGTTCCTGAATCAGATGAACTTGAACTCCCTGACTCATCATCAGATTCAGAATCTGAAACTTGTTTCTGTTGTTGCATGATAAGACGCGGCATATTCTTCAAATACTCACGCAAGTTCTCTGTAAGACCACCAAGTCCAATGGATGTGAAGAAGTTAATGGAGAACCGGGTGTTCTTTGGGTTATCTTTTGGAAAGATAGACTCAAAGGAGTCCTGCATTGTTGAATCATTTAACCGCTCATTTAGCAGTCGGATGCCAAGATGCTCTGATAATTCCTGCAGAAGAAATAGAGTAAAATCAACATCTTCCACACAGACAGACATAATATGGTATTTCAAAAACGCAACTGAAACTAGTTGAAATCATAAAGCAAGTACATGCAGAAAAGGAAGGTAACATTTGAGTTTGACTAATGGTACCTGGAAGAGGATCTTGATGAATATACGGGAGGAAGATGTCGTGTCCTCTTCAGTCAAGCGTATGTACGATAAAACATGCCAAGGCAGAGCATCTGTCCCAAGTAGGTGAGCAAAGAATTTAGCCACATTTCGTAGCTTGTTTGTTTCAAGCCGGTGAATCATTGAGTACTGCTGGACAAAGCACTTCTCAAAATTCTCTTGATATACTTTATTGATCATGCAGAAACGCTGCCCCAAAAGACCATAATATCGGAGATATGTTCTCTCTTGGCTGCAACATTCCAAAAGCATAATGCATAATTCCATCTGCCATCAATCAGAGAAGTGTAAGCAACTCTTGGTATTAGGGAGCATTATTTTCGTGAAAACAAACAATTTAAAAATCCAATAAAGAATAACCAATGTAGCTACTGTTTTTAATAGTCAAAACAGATGTAATCAAAGCCTCACATTTCCAAAAATACATCAAAATCAGATAATAATGAAAAGAAAAGAGCCAGAAGCATTGAACCCAGTTGATTCCTATTTTAACCCAACCTGAAAATCAGTGATTGCCAAGATAGACACTTCGCCCACAATAGAAAATGCTCTTGAAGCACACTAAATTGCAGACCAAAAATAAAAATAAAAAAGAAAAGAAAAGGAGAGAGAAATAGAGAGCATTCAACTTGTTCAATATCTTTGCATTAAACTAGATTCTGTTCATTCCTTAAAATAACTTGAAAGTTTATCTACCAAAAAAGAAAAGATCAGAATAACATAACAGCTGGAAGAAATTTTGACAACAGAATAGTAACAGAAAGCCCAAGATTAGTTCCAAACCTCTTGCCCAGGCTCTAGCTTGATTTTCAGAAGCTTGTGACCAGCTTCCTCGAAATCTACACTGGACATAATTGTTAGGTAAATTGTTCTTCTAAGGTTAACAAGGTTTGTCTCTGTTTCATCTTTGATTTGCATGCTTTCCTCATCATCTTCTTCATTGGATTCATCATCTTCATCATCATCATCGTCCAACTCTGCATCAGAGCCTTCCTCATCCTCAGATTCCTCACCCAGTATAGTTTTCTTCAGCTCTTCATAACGCTTCTCATTCTCCAGGAAATTAGGGTCTGGCTTGAAAATATCTGAGAAAAAGAAAGAGACAAATTAGAATGTGCAAATATATATATATATTCTATAAGAAAATCATACCAAGAGAAATTTCTGGATCTATTTCCTCATCCAATGAGACTTCGTGAGTTAATTGATCCTCCTGCTCCACAAGGTCTAGTTCAGGACGAACAGCTGGATAACCCTGTGAAATCAACCATAAAAAAGTCAAGTTAATTCAAACCATTTTTTATAGTCTGATTTGCAGAAGTGTCGAAATATTTTTTACAGAACAATAGAATAAAAGAATATACCTGAAACTTGGCTTTTCTTATAGCAAATAGGCCTTCAATCAGAAACTGAACACGTTTGTCAATTTCTCCTTCATGAAGAATTCCACGAAAACGCTCAAAGATACCTATAAATTACAAATCTAACTTCAGAAAAAATATTGAATACTGAGATCAATCATTGTCAGTGCTTCCTAATGGAATCTTTCAACAATCATCAAGGAATCTGTAGAAGTATTTAGCAACACAGTACCCAAGTTGAGTTGATGCACTTTTAAATGTAACTTGTTAATAATTAATCATGTTATTTACACATTATTATAAACAAGCTTACACAGATTCTCTTATTTCCAAACACATCTGAATAAAGTAATTTAAAAAAAATTAAAAACAGAAAAAAGGAAAACGGATTCCTGCAGCATTGGCTGAGAAGTTAGGGTGCAAATGGGGACATTGGCATTACTCAAGCTTTTGCCCTGTTCTGATTCTGGAAACCAGCATTTCATTCACTAAGATATGCTCTACTAGGACCTCTCAGTCAGTTGCCATTAACAAAGCAAATACACAGTATAATGGTTTCATATATGGGATTCATGATGCAATAAGAAGTGTAAAAGGCACTTCGAAAACAGAGAAACAGCAAAGATTGAGAGAATACCCACCATGAAGACCTTTGGGTGACAGATCCTGCAGTATTGACCCACATTCTGTTACAAACCCAACCGCTACTTCAACACTATCATCCGTAGGCTTCTCCAGCAAAACTGTGAGCAACTCTAGAGCAATGATCTCATGAGCCACTTGCTGATTCACCAGATGTGCTATAAATTTAACAGCAGCTAGTAATTGGGGCTAAAAATCATGAAAGCCAGATAAAAATAAAATTAGAATCAGAGTGGTTTTTTTAACGGAGAAACAAAAAGACAGACAGAATAAAGGCAAACTGGAAGGAAACCAATGATCTTAGACAAAGAGCGAATATTAAAATTAGCAGAAAAGATACATACCTTGTCATTCCGCTTGTAAGCTCTCTTAAGCTGCAAAACAATCCTTCTAAGCAAAAGATCGCCTACCTCGGGAAACTTGGTATTCACAACAGCAACTAATGCCGCAAAGACGTCTGTAAATCCTGGCGATGCCATCTGAGATTTCATACATGACCGACAGAATAGGCCTCTTCCCCTAATCAAGTTCTCTGCAAACAACTCTGGAATTATGTTTTTTATATTAGTAGCATTAACCTTGTTCACCAGCCCATTAATGCTCTTTCTCAGAGCATCCCATGTTAACCGTTGATACTCAGCACTGCTTTTGTCCTGAACTTCTTTCATCATCCGAGCCAACTTAAATGGAGGAATGTAAACACCACCCCTCTTTCCCAGTTTAGATGCATCACCATTCAGGTTACCTTCTGGGATTGTTGACTGTCTTGGTCTTGTGTTTTCAACTATCCTTCGAGGTCCATCCTCTTTCTTCCTATTATCTTCTCTCCCATTATCTCTCTGACCCTTCTCATCATCATCATCATCTCTTTCACCTCTATACCTCATATCCCTTTTTGATTTCCTGTTCAGGTCCTCATCATCATCCTCTGAATCATACCTGGCACCATCCTTTACAGATCTATGCCTTCTATCCCTATTCCTTTCTGATTTCCTAAATTGATCCCTATCAACTTNAACCAGCTCCCTATCATCTTCCGAATCATGACGCTTCCTTTCCCTTTCTGAGTCCATGCGAAGCTCACCCTCTTCTTCATCTGAATCGTGACGTGCACCATACCTTTCAAATCTTTGCATCACATCCCTATCCTTTTCTGATTTCATGGGCAGCTCCCCATCTTCTTCCCCTGAATCATGATGGGCACCATCCCTTCCATCTCTATTCCTCCTATTCCCATCCCTTTCTGTTTTCCTGTGCAGCTCTCTGTTCTCTTCTCCTCTGAACTGGGTCGTATGTAGTCCCTTTTCAGCTCTTTGACTCCCATCCATATCTCCTCCTGATTTCCTGGGCAGATTGCTGTTGTCTTCTTCAGAATCATGGCATTTCCTGTCCCTATCCCCTTTTGACTTCATTAGCAGCTGCCCCTTTCTGAAAAGCGAACCAGACTTTGATCAGGATACTAGGTTAGAGGTTTAGGGTTCGACAGGTTTACCTAGGCTCAAATAAACATTCTCAAAAGTTTATAACATAATAGCGCAACAACAAACAAATAACAATTTAACAAATTCTGAAATTACAATTTAAGTTTCAAATACATATTACAGAGTAAACAGTAAACTAAAAATTAACAAATTACAAAATTAACCATCCGAAGAGGGGAAGCAGCGAAGATGAACCAGAGATCCAAAGGGCAGACGAGACTAGAGAGAAGTGGCACCGGCAGGACAAAGGAGCTGCCGAAATTGAGACAAAGGCGGAACTAAGCAGAGAGAGTGTGTGAGAGAGACAAACTCAGAGAACTCAGAATGAGCGAAGAGAAAATGAGACTGAAGCGCGACGGAGAACACTCAGAGGAGAAAGCGAAAAACTGAGGGGGCCAAAGTTTCGTTTAGGCATTTGGCATTTTAGGGCCAAGAATTATCCTAGTTCTCCAGTTCACAGTTCAGGGGCTACCATTTTGTTTTTTCAAAAAAAAAAATGTACTGGTTCACCATTGGCTTGACTATTTTTTGAGAGGGGTCTGGTTCTGAGTGGGCTAGGCCGCTAGGGTTTATTTATCACTTTTGAGGATGATGATGAACAATTAAGAACAAGGTTTTCAATATATAATTTCAAATATACAAATTCAATGATTTCTAAACTAATAAAATTCAGAGTTTTTATGATTTGACATAATACTTTGTTCATATTTTATCATTAAAAATCTATAAAATAAAATTTTTTTAATTAACTTCTACATTCTAGTAAAATAATCAGTAAGAATACTCATTACAACAAAAATTTAGAAACACAAATTTACACAAACTCAAACCATCAGCAACAAAAAATTCAGCGTCACAACAAATTTTAACAAAAACCTTCCAATCAATTGTTCAACAACAAAAATCATAATACAGAAAACTCAGCATCCAAATCCAGAGAATCCAGGAACAGAAAAACTAAGAAAAAAAATCCAAACTGAACATCCAAACTAAATTCAGAATCACATAAGCAACAACTCAATTCAGAACACGATCCCAACTCAGAATCTAGTACAAAAACTCAACTCAGAAGCCAGAATCTTAGAAATTGAAACTGTAGAAGCAATGGCTTACCAGAGACACGGCGAGGGAGGAACGGCGGTGACAGAGTGAGCTCGGGAGTGGATCAGTTTGCGACGGCGAGGCGCCGAGCGGAGATTCCACGGCGAGGCTCCGGGCAGAGATTCACGGAGGAGAGGACGCGCTTGAAGAGGATAGAGCAACAGTTCGCGTGACGTAGAGGAGAAGAGGAGAAGAGGATCGAGGACGACGACGGCACCCTCTGTCACTGCCGACGACGACGATCACAGAGACGATGAGGAGGAGAAGAGTGGCGGCGGCTGGGGTGACGGTGGCTGGTGGGGCTTCGCGACGAGCACAGAGACGGTGAGGAAGAGAAGAGTGGCGGCAGCTGGGGGGCTGACGGTGGCTGGTGGGGCTTCACGACAAGCAGGCGGGCTGGGGGCTGACGGTGGCGGCGGTGTTTGCTCTGATAGGGTTAGGTATTGAGTGAAATTAGATTTTGGTGAGAATCTGCGAGTGAGAGAGAAACTAGAGGGGGTCGGGTGTTCTGCTGTTTGGGGGTGGTTTATTTTACCTTCATCTGAAGGAGAGCCGACCTTCAAAAAACCGATCCGATTCAGTTGGTTCAACCGATTTTTTACCGTTTTTTTAGAATAATTGTGGAAGTCAATTGGACCGGACAGAAGACCGGTCTCCAATTAACCCAATCAAATTATTCCAATTAACCTAATCAAATTATTCGGTTCGATCCGATTTTCAGAACCATAATTAAGAATAAATTCAAACATCTTTAAATTAGGATTATTTTTCATTTTTTTTCTAAAAGAAATTATATTTGTTATTTTAAATTATATATAAAAAATTATTTATTTATTTATCTATTAATATATTTTATATTTATTAATAATATTTTTATTACATATTTGATACGTATTATTAAAATTTATGTTTATTAAAGTCGATAATACTTTTATTTACATGTTAGTACATATTTATTAATATAGAATGACTTTAGAAGAGCAGTACATATGAATGCTTAGTATAGAGCAAGAATAATTGTTGAAAACAATGGAAATAGTAAGAATAAAAATAAAATAAAATATCAAACAAACAATTTATATTTAACTTTGGATGAGTGAAGAATAATAGATACCATGGCATATATGAAAGATGAAAAAGTATTGGGAATCAATACTAATTGTGTACAATGTGTACAATAGATAAAAAAAATTATAATTAAAAATTAGATTATTAATTAATTATTTAATTTCAATTTTTAAATTTTAAAAGATTAGAATTAGTATTTAAATCCATTTACACTACGTACGGTTATTTCTAATCTTACCGTAACCTCTAATACATGTTCAAAACTCACCGTCATCTTCTCCGGTCCTCACCTCGCGTCACTGAATTCCTCGCTGACCATACCGACGCCACCGCATTCTCCCACCGTCACCATCTTCACCTTCGCCGGTCAGCCCGACGGGCCTCGCCTTCCGACGCTCAACCTAACGTTGCTGCCGCTTTTTCGTGCGCTTCTCTTCCGGACCGGCTTCACTTTCTCCCATTCCTTCAAACCTCTTCTCACCGATGATACCACCATGCTCTTCTTCTTTGGATCCAAACATGGTTAGCTTCTTTCATATTTGAGCCCTATGTTTTCGTCATGCCTAGTCCTTCGAAATTATGTTTCACCACAATAGTTGTTTCTTCTGGTTATTCATCTTTTTCTTCTATTTTAATGGTTAATTTAGTATGGTCATTTTAGTAGGTATGCGGATGGTTATTTTAATTTTTATATAGATGATTATTTTGATTGGATTGGGTTTAGTTATATATAATTAAAATATATTAAATGTTCAATTCATTAGGTATGCGGATAATTATTTTTATCGTTAAGTGGATGGTTATTTTTACTAAGGGTGAGTGGCGTGGCAAGCTAAGTAGGGACGGTGAAATGGGATGATTATTGTCTATTGATAAAGGTGGGGTGGCCGCCGGTTGAAAAAGAAGAGAGTATTGGAGTGAAATATTTTAGTAAATTAGGATTTCAGATGGTTATTTTTTTAGAATAACTATCTGGATTTTTTAAAAATTTGAAATTTGAAATTGAAGAATTTGAAATTTGTAATTTGATGTGAAATAAATGAATAAAAGTTTTTGAATTTATTATTTATTTCTATTGGGCTAAATAACCAACCCATTGTACACATTATCAAGATTTTTCATTAGCTCCCTAGCGGCGGGATTCATAAAAGATTTAGCCAAGAGTGGTATAAACTGGGTGTGGGAGTGGCAAACGAGCTAGCCCACTCTACTCCACCCCGCCAAACCAAAAGCCCGTTTCGTTTCGTCTAGTGAGGTGGTACTAAATAT
>NC_029792.2:118298463-118318587 GCF_000816755.2 Arachis ipaensis
AAAAACAAAAAAATTATCATTTTTAAATTCACAAATACTAAAATTTTTATAATTCTAAATATCTAATAAACATAATAATTAACCAAGTTTTTTAAATCAAAATCATAGAATGGCAGGCCAAGTAAGTCCGCCCCACCCAGCCAAAACCCCTGAGTTAGGCGGTGCAAGTTAAGCGGACTTTTAATATAACGGTCTCAAATTTTTAATTCGGTCTATTTTTTTGACGAGTTACACGGGCCGACCCAACAAATTTGATCCGTTTGCCACCCTTAGGTAGGTGCACTGGGTGACATGAAATCAACGCACCAACAAATGCAACATGAAGCAAAACAACAGTAAGCAAGGTTCTCAAAATCAGTTCGAACTAGTCGGTTGAACCGACCGAATTGGGAACCAATTGAAATAGTGATTCGGGCTATTAAGAAAACCGGACACCAAGAGAAACATTGACGAACTGGAAAATCATCCAAAAACCGATAGTTGAACCGGAAACTGACCGGTTTTTGAAATTCAGTCGTTTTGGGGTCTGCGAAGGGGAAAACCAAAACAACTTCGTTACGTTGTTTGCAGTTTCTGCTAATTTTCATCAGTATCATCAGATCAGAATTGCAGAAGTGCAAAACTCCAGAAAAATTTTTTCACTTCGGCAGCGCAGGTCATTGCATCGTCCTCGCCACTTCTTCGCTGGCTTGTAAACAATGTCGCCATCGCTGTCCTCCGACCTTCTACTCTTTTTTTTCATTTTGGTCACTGATAGGTTAGGAAAGCGAACTCAAGAAGCTAAAGAAGGAAGAAACACTCCACTGAGAAGAACAAGAAATTCGTCCAAAAAAAAAAACACAGAAGAAGAACGAGAAACAGCAGCTACTGCTCCTATTAGTTCTTTTAGAGAAGAAAAAACTTGAACAAGACAGGGTATTTATTGTATGTGCCAGTTTTTTCAACTTACATTCGTTATGTAGGAGGATCACTTTTTTATCAAATTCAATTTTCTTGCCAAAAATATTCCCTTTGTTTAGTCTCGTATCATAATCTGCATTGAGAATTTAAATAACCTGATGATGCCCTTAATGCTGTAAGACAAATTAATAAAGTGTTCTCTAACAACAGGTTTTTGTGACGTAATTTCCACTGTGGTGTGTTTCTTTTGGAAATATCAGAAGCATACAATTAGATATGAGAGCAGATCATCTTTACTATTGCAAGATTAAAACAAGGGTGTAAAAAAGACGGAAAAAAAAATATTATCTAAGCAGAAGTTTCCAATAAAAAGACCATGTGCTATACTGCTAATAAAGGCCAAATTCGCAGATCGCAGTACTCAGATACCTGGGATGGAGCTTTAGATATCTACCTGGGTTTATGTTGGTGTAAAGAGGCTGTAACAAATGAGTTACAATCTAAAAGTAAAATTTACAAATAAACCCATCAAAAGGACTAGAAACACAACCTATTTTTATGTGGTACTGCCTTCTATAAAGAAGAATATTTATTTAGATAACCAAATATATACACAGATATAGTAAAAGTCTAATAGATTCTCTCAGTTGAGAGACTATAGATATATCTTTTGCGTATAATAATTAGATTAATCAAATTGTTTTGAGATTTTGTTTGCGGAGAAGTTATATATTTATAGCATGTATTTTGTACAAAAAGATGCATGTGACTGTATGCTTTAGGGTTTTGGCCATAATCTAAGATAATTCGTGTACATTACATCAGTTTTCCATCAACCAATTAACTTGGCAACTGGCAGAGGAGGAACTAACTAAGTTCACGGTTTAAAATTGAATGACTAAGCATTATCGAAACTGACTTTCATCAGCTGAACCGTGATGGCAGCATTTTCACGGGCAATGGCAGAGCAGGATGCGGTTGTGTGCTCCGGAATTGTGATGGGTTGCGGCTGGATAATTACTTAATCAAACTAATGAACTAACAACTAGAAGTCTAGATCATTCCAACTTGGTTAAACATTTTCTCTTTTAATGAAACTAAGTATATAATGTAATATCTTATACAATGACATCCAAAGCTCCTATTAGCCTATACTCTACTGTTACAATCTTTACTCTGTCAAATGTTATCATATCCGATGTACCATCCAACAACTGAACAACCTGTTAAATTTGATAAATAGTACTTCTCTTATCACTTTTATCCAATGTGATTTTGGGTTTGTAAACAGTTCAAGGATGCTGTCAAGTGTCAAAAAAATATATTTTATCTTTGAGCAAAAACAACAAAATATATTTGATCCAGCTAAACAAATATAAGAACTGAACCAAAAGATAAAAGTAAATTAATCACTTCCAATATGCATCTAAAAGTTACACCGTCTTGAACACAAAAAAGAGCTACAATTAATTCATGCCATGCAACGGACAGCATATAGTAATAGATCATTGAACTACCAGACGCCAAAACTGGAGTAAATATTTAAGAATTTGTAATTGTCGATAAGAAAGTTACCATGAGATCAAGTAAAATAGAACTGGAGCAGATAAAATTTCAGGAGTACCACCAGCATTGGCAGATTCCATAATATCCATCCCTCGAGAAACATATGAAAAACGGGCGTATTTTACCTCTTTCTCTTCTTATTTCCTTTGCCTTCGCCCTTGTTGAATCCCTTAACGTCATAAGTCGTGTCAGCGGTGTTCTGCTTCTTCATTCCCTTCCTGCCTCCAAAACCAAATTTGGAATTCCTAAATTCCCTTTTCTTTTGTGTCTTTCCTTTTCCAAAAGCTTGCTTCCCCTTCCCTCCTGACCGATCACCCGGAGACACTCCCGGCCTTTTGCCCTTTGACCTCTCAAATGACTTTTCCATCCTCAAAGTCAAAACCTAAATCTGCATCATTGCCATGGTCAGCAAACCCACTCTGTTGCCTTTGCTTCCTCCATTTCTTAACAGATTCAATGTCCTGCTTTTTCTGCTTAGCCCGTTCTTTCATCTTCTGGGCTTGAATCTCTTTCGCCAACCTCTTCACCTCCCTGGCCTTTCTTCTCTCTTCGGCCTCTTCCATCTTCCACTTCTCTGCCAATACACGTCCTTTCACCTTTTGCATGTGGTTATCAGTCTTCACCATTTCTGCATAATAATCTGGAGGTCTCAGAAAGGGGAGACCCATTGACTGGAGTTTCTGATATGCCTGCTTTGTTCCCTCAAATGCCTGGTTCTAAAACGCAAGCTCACGTGTTAAGTCATCATTCACATCTACTTCTTGCTCTTGATCAATATCAATGGAGAGCGTGTGAATCCATCCCACATTCTCTGGCCAACTGATGTCTCCAAGTTTATCCAACAGAGCATCTCTGTTATAAACTGCAGTTTTAGACGGTTCAGTTAATTTCACATCTTCATCGGATTCTGATTCAGATTCTGATGCCGACCTTTCCTCATTAAGATCTTCAGCTTCACCACCAATGGTGGTATCATCATTTACCAAATGCTCCTCCATTCAACCTATAGAAAAATTTGGGGAAAAACTTTTAGAGCAAGATATTGCAGTCTAGCGTTTACAAGTATCAATTTCATTCTTTCACTTTGCCTAAACAAAAATTCATTGAAACTCGGAGACAGTACAAGGTATAAACACCCAGCACCCATAAAGAGGGAACCATGTGTTGAGTCGAAAGCAGAAACATAACTTGAGGTACACATTACGCACAAACCCGTTACGTGCTAACAGACATAACTTAGGGAAACATGGATGACAAGATTCCTACATATTCTGCTCAACAAATTAAGTATTTAAGACAACTGAAAGTATAATAACGCGTACAATATCAAAACGGCATAGGGTAATCCTAAACACTTCTTTTCATATTACAAAAAAAAAATGAAACAATACTATGCTTCAATAAAAAATAAACTAAAGCACTTGATATTTTCAAATTACTGGAACATAGAACCTAAAACTGTATACCTTTTTGTCTTAAAACAACAATCACATTCAAAGGGATAGTACTAAGTCACCATAAAGGACATAAAACCCGACTCATAACACAACTTCGCTCTAAATTGGAAGAAAAATCAGAATCTCAAGTGCATTGTGCAAGTGATAAGCAATAACATTTTTCACCATATCACCATATTTAAAAACTCATATATCCACCTTAAACCAAGACAAATGAATTAAGACAAAGGTCATAATGCAGCATAATTTGTGAAGCTCAATGACACACGAAGGTCAGTCTTAAGACCCAAATAAAAAGGTGCTCATAGAACACAATTCATATTTCCTAGCACTAGTATAACCTGATCCCTAATAATTCAAAGGCCAGATTTATTAATGCTATTGTGCTAGAATAAAACCTCTAATTTCCGCAACCCAGGCAGAAGCCGTCTATTTCCAGCATTCAAAGGACAGCAAGGTTGGGGATGTTTTGAACAAAATATTGGAGTTCAAGTAATCATTAAGACGGTCACAATCTATGCATAATTAAGTCACAAAACAGTAAAACACAAAGCAGCACATCACTACCCAAAAAAATCACAAAACACAAAACAGCAGCATAGCAGTCAGAGCTAATCAATAATCATTAATCAGATAATCATTCAATAAAAGCATAAAACATTCAATAATCATTCAATGATTTCTGAAAAGAGCATAAAAAAAAACGAAGAATAAATGAGCACTGACTGCGGCGGACGAAGACTCGAAGAGACAAGCCCCTGACTGCGGCGGACGGCGGCAAACACGGCTCCTCCTTGCGGCGGTGGTGGGGGCTAGGGTTTTTCTCTTGGTTGAGCTTCTGCTCTCTGAACTCGAAGGAAGGAGATTGGAATGGAGAAGGGTTTTTCTTCAATAATTTGATTTCCGAACAGAGCATTAAAAAAATTTAAAAAAACGAAGAACATGTGAGCAGTGATCACTGACCTTCGGTCTGAGACGGCGAGCACGACGGCGAGCATACGAAGACGACAGCTAGCACGACGGCAAGCAGACGAAGATGACGGACGCTCGAGGAAGAAGCTGCGCGCCTGCGACTGGTGAGTCTGAGAGCTAACAGGGGTTGGAGACTTGGAGAATGCCGACAGGACGAAAAGAGAAGCCGCCGGGTGCGACGGACGGCGGCAATGGCTCACTCCTTGCGGCGGTGGTGGAGGCTAGGGTTGCGGGCAGATCGTTGTTGTTGCTTTCTGAAAACTGAAGGAAGGGAGGGCTTGGGAAGGCTGGATCTCCCGTTTTTATTTTAAAGCGAACCAAACGGCGTGGTTTTACTGAAACCGGCTGGTTCCAATTCTGATTCAACCAGCCGATTCAGCGATTCACATCTGGTTTTTGATTGAATGATTCTCCATTCGAGGCGATGAACTGAACCGTGAGGCTGCCGGTTCATGGTCGGACCGTTCCGTCTAGCCAGTCCGGTCCAATTTTCAAAATAATGTACTCACATCCATGGCATTACCAAATGCTCCATGTTAGTGTAGAGTTCACTCTAAGCTTCTACAGCTGGCAAGTAGTTGTGCCAGCTCAACTGTAGTTAGTTACACCTAAACTAACTTGCAGCATGATACACCCTTTGTACATCACTCAACCAATATAAGTAACAGTTTTGTCACTATCTGTAATTCACGTTTTCTTTCACTATCATAATGAAGTGCTTCTCCTCTCTTCTTTCTCTCTGTTCTTTCTACTCAATTGCTCTCTCTTTCTCTTAACTCTGTAATCTCTTCTTTTTCATTGAGCTACTGATACCTTACATGGTATCAGAGCTTCGGTTCAGATCCATGGAACACTAAGTCTCTTCCGCCTCACAAAATCAGAAAAATCGAGCTCCACAACAGCAATCAACAACAATGGCGTTCATAGCAAATTTTCCAGCAACAATCAAGTTGGATGAAGACAACTTCAAAGCTTGGAAGCGTCAAGCACTCGCATGCATCAAAGCCAACAGACTCTAGAGTCATGTCACTGCTCTATCGATTCCAAGAAGATTTAGCTTCGATCAAGACAGAATTGAAGGAAAAGTATCACAAGAGTTCGAAGAGTGGGAACAACGTGATGAATGCCTAGTAGCTTGGATACTTTCTGCTATGAATGAAATCTTTGTAAACAAGGTTGTAGAATATGAATATGCACATGAAATCTAGGAAGCACTAGATGAATATTTCACAGCCAGGCTCAAATCGAAGATTAGGATGCTAAAGGCTCAACTAAAGATGATCAAGAAGCAAGGTACACTAGCAATTGAGTACATCTCCAAGATTAACAAGGTTGCCAATTCCTTAGCTACTCTTGGCACTCCACTGTCAAAAGAAGAACACATTGAAGCTGCTTTGTAAGGTTTGGATGAAGAATTCAGTGCATTCATCACCATGGTTAACTCCAAAATATACCATATGACCATCTGTGAATTTGAGTCACAACTGTTTGCGCAAGAAGAAGTAAAGAAAGATTTCGAAAGCCCGATCTGACAATGATGCAGGCAAATCTCGCTCACAAAGAATCAGATGCAAGAAAAGCCGAAGATGAATATTCAACAGAAGAGTCCTATGAAAACTATAGAAATTATGGCAGAGGGCAACCTAGCAGAAGAGGAAAAGGAAGAAGCTCTAGAGGAGGGAGGTCATCGTAGCAAGGGAATCGACCTCAGTGCCAATTATGTGGCAGATTCGGACACACGGTTTGGCAATGCTTCCACAGGTTCGACAAGAATTACCAAAATCCTCAATTGCAAACCTCCAATAATGGCCCTCTTCCACCTATTGTTGGCTTCCATCAACAAATTCATCACCCTCACTCAGCTTATCCACCAGTTCAGCAACAAGGCAACACCATTCAAGGCCATCCTCAAGCATTGTTTGCATCCAACAACTGTTCTGATAATGGGTGGTATCCGGATTCAGGAGCATCACACCATATCACCTTTAATCAAATGAACCTAATCAACAACTCAGAATATGAAGGACCTGAGCAAGTATTTAGAGGTAATGGTAAAGGTATGAGTATTGCTAATATTGGGAGCTTTATCATGCATGCATTTATGTCCAAAAAAAATTTTAAACTCCATAATTTGCTTTATGTACCAAATATCTCAAAGAATCTTGTAAGTGTCTCTAAGTTTGCACTAGACAATGGAGTATTCTTTGAATTCTGGCCTTACCTATGTGTTGTAAAATGCCAGGAATCCAAGATGGTTCTGCTCCAAGGCAAACTTAGCAATGTTCTATACAGGTTTGATGATGTACAAATCTCAAGACCAATCTGAAAATCTGATAAAGCTCAAGTATGTGTAGCTGAGCAGAAAAAGAGTGTGTATGTAAATGTTGCAAAAATAGAAAGACCAACAAAAAAAAAGCAATAAAAAATCCAGAATAAGAAAACAATGAGATCAGTATCAATAATAAGTGTACCAGCAATGTGTGTAATAATATTGATGATTCTTGTGTGAATCAAATTGATAGCAATATATGCAGTGCCATTAGTGATTGCAGTGTCAATTGTTATGTGCATTTTCAGTCTGATTTTGTTTCTCCTGTAACTGTGCCTGCAAATGATGCAATAGTGCATTATGATAATTCTGCTCATGTAGTTGTATATCCTGACATTATCACTACAAACAAATATTGTGCCTTACTTACAAACACCACATCTGATGACTCAACTAATGCTGATCCCTACACCAGTGCTTCTGATGCACAAAACACTAACCATACCAGCAACCATTCACCACCAAATACCACCAAACTAACATCCATTCACTCCCAAAAGTTAACCAAGCTAGCAACAATCATACCAGCAACAATTCACCAACAAACACCAAGCAAACCAGCAACCTCTCACCACCAAGTGCAAACTAAACCAGCAACTATTCAACACCCACCTCAGCCTCAAAATCCTGTCCAATAGTCACCTTTGATCTTTGGCACAAGAGGCTTGGCTACCCCTCTCACAGCATAATTAGATCCATCCTGAGTAGTCAATAAATCCCTTTTTCTCCTACCAAAACCCCTTCTTGTAACTCTTGCATCATCAATAAAATTCATCAACTCCCCTTCTCTACCTCTCAAACCCAATACACACAGTCTTTAGAACTAGTGTTTTTTGACCTCTGGGGTCCTTCACTACAATACAGCATGCCAGGTTTTAGATACTATACATGCTTCACTGATGCCTACAGCCGATACACCTGCACTTACCTGCTAAACACCAAAAACCAAACCTTTTCAGTCTTCCTTCAATACAAAGCAATGATGGAAAAACAAACAGGATAAACAATCAAAGCCCTCCAAACATATCATGGTAGAGAGTACCTCTCCAAAACCTTTTCAACAGTGCCTTAGAGACCAGGGAATCCTTCACAGACTCACTTGCCCCCTCACATACACCAACAAAATGGGTGTGTTGAGCGCAAACACCGACACTTGACTGAAACCTCTTTCACTCTTCTTTCTCAAGCTTCTTTGCCTCTCTCCTTCTGGGATGAAGCCATTCTAACCTCCACCTACCTAATCAATAGACTCTCCACACCAGTGCTGAATTTTAAATCCCTATTAGAAGTACTCTTTCACATCACACCAAATTATACCTTATTAAAACCCTTCGATTGTTTGTGCTATCCCTGGCTCAGACCCTATAATAAATATAAATTTGATCATAGATCAACAAAGTGCATATTTTTAGGCTACACTTCTGCCCATAAGGACTATAAGTGGCTATCTCCTTCAGGTAGAGTATACGATGCCAGAAATGTCATTATCTGTGAACAGGAAATTTCCTATTCAACCCTCTTCCTCAACCAAACACAACCCAACCACACACAACACTCAAACACTACACCTTCAGCTACCTACACCTTTTATCCTCTTTGCTTTAACTTGCATGATACACCTCCCACTAATACCAATACTATGTCTTTATCATTACCTTCTATACCTGTTGAGATCACTAATATTGCTGAAACAAGAACTAACAATGTTAAAAAGGCAGATTGTCTTGAAACTGTTCCATTGCAGGTTGGGCCAACTATTCAGCCTTCCAATGTTGCACCTCAACTCTATAGTCCTGCCCTTGCCTCAATTGCTACTCCAAACAGTCACCACAAGCAAACCAGGAGCAAAAATGAAATCTTCAAGCCCAAAGTGCTCACTGCAGTAGCAAATATGGCACCTGGCTCTGTTGATACCTCACCAAGAACTGTACAGATGGGTTTTCAGGGTAAAGAAGAACCCCGATGGCACAGTCCAGAAGTACAAGGCAAGACTTATGGCCAGGGGTTTCCACCAATGCCAAGGGATTGACTATGATCAAATCTTCAGCCTCATGGTGCGGCCTGCGATAGTTTGAGTCATGCTCAATGTGGCTCTTGCAAAAGGATGGAAGATTCATCAATTTGACTTTAATAATGTGTTCCTTAATGGGGATCTTCATGAAACTGTCTACATGCAGCAGCTAGAAGGGTTCAAAGCCCCAAACTCTCTCCAAGTTTGTAAGCTTCAAAGGTCCCTCTATGGACTCAAACAGGCTCCAAAAGCCTGGTTCACAAAGCTTAGCTCTGCCCTTCAAAAATTTGGCTTCACAAGCACTCAATCAGATGTCTCCTTGTTCACTAAGTTTACCTCCTCTTCGGCTACATACATCCTAGTGTATGTGATAAACCCTATTTTGAGGGTTTATCTTGTATCGATTTCAGGGGTTTTATCAATGATTCCACACGCTTTTCATATGAAAATACAAGACTTTGTGTTCCTTTCCTAACTTTTGCCTTATGGATGAAAACATGCTTATTTTGCACTAAATTAGATACATTTCTAATCTTCTCTTGGTGCCATTCGATGTCGTGACCTGTGTGTTAAGTGGTTTCATATAGTGCCTAAAATGGTTGTTTGGAGGGTTGGAATGCTGAAGGTAGTGCGAGAACATGCAAATTTGAAGAAGGCACCCTTTTGCGCGAGCGCGCACCTCACGCGCACGCGCCCATGAAGCATTTCCGACAACCCACGCGGACGCGCGGATTGTACGAAGTACCCCTCCATACATATTCCAGAGAGTTAGGCCACTCTTGCACCCGCACCATGCCTGAGGCATAGGCCGCTCACGCGTGCGCGCACAGGGCGCGTACGCACCCCCTGACAAGTCCTCAGATCGACGCGCTAGCACACCTCGCGCGCGCGCCCATGCCTGAGGCACAGGCCGCTCACGCGTGCGCGCACAGGGCGCGTACGCACTCCTTGATGAATCCTCAGATCGACGCGCTAGCACACCTCGCACGCGCGCGCCGATGCCCCCTGTGCACTCCTGGTACATATTCCAGAGAGTTAAGCCAACCCCAAGCCCACCTCAAGCCTGGGGCATAATCACAGTGCCGCCCGCGCGCGCCATCGCTCCGCCTCGCTTCCTTGCGCTAGCGCGCCCCGTGCGCGCCCGCGTGGATGACCGACGTCCATATAATGGGGAGCACACTTGCCCCCTTCATTCTTCTTCCCCTTTTTTCTTCTTACCTCCTATACTACCCATTTACCTACTACTACCTCTCCTCCCAAATCACCCCCTACCATCACAAACAACCACCTCCGGCGACCACCTACCTCCGGTGGCCCCTACATTGCCCCCCTCCATTCTCCATCATTCCAATCCACAACCTTTCCCCCCATACCCCTCTTCCATCTCTCTCGAGGTACTATACTAGGCTCCCCTCTTACTCTACTTCTCTCTTTTGCTTCATAGTCAGTTAATATCATTCTCTTATAGGTAGTCTTTTCTCCCCCCCCCTCTCTTTTGAGCCCCTCATTTCTTTGGGGTGTGTTTTTAGCTCCTTTTCCATTTAACTCTTCATGGGCACTTGGGTCATAACTTCTCTTGCATTGATGGATGAGATGTGTTGCATAATTTTCTTATAACCACTGTGCATTGTAGTGATTAATGTTGGTTTGTGGACTGTTACATTGCTTCCCCCCATCTATTTACATACTACTAAAGGATGTACCCCAAGTGTTTAAAGAAATGCATACATGACACTTTTTGAACTCATTATGACTCATTGCTTCTTAACTAGTCACTTTTGGGTGCACCTTCACATTCTACAATCCACCCACTCACCATTTCATAAACTGCTTCCCACTTTTGGTATTTGAGGGTGTATGCTTCTCATGCCATCTCCGTGCATGCCTACACTACCCCTATACCACATGCCAATGATTTGCCTTGCTCATCACATGTTATCTTCGTTACATGTTGCAGCTGTCATGTAATAAGGATACCCATATTCTTAAGGCACAATTTCTCATTTGCATAATCATATTCAATTACGCTTCTTTGGGTTTGATGTTATCTCCTTTCCTTACTATCACAGGATGGTCATCAAAAAGAGCAACGGGAAGGCCCCGAAGAAGCCAGCATCCCATAGCGCACGCCAGGAACTAACGGCCAAGCCACTCCTAAAGAAGGCTAAGGGCCCCGTTGATGTTCTAGAGAAGGACAACCCTCCGAAAGATCCGAACAAGTTCCCTAACCGCTACTGCGAACTCGTTTACTCAAGGATGATTGAAAGGAATTATCACCCGGAGCCCCTTCTGGTCCTACCAGCTCACCTCACTCCGATAGTGATGCCACACATTGACCGGAGGCAATGGAGGTTCCTCTTGAGGCAACCCAAGGAGGTCAACTTATCGTGGGTGGTGGAATTCTACACCAATTACCACTCACCCCTTCTCACATCAATCTTTGTGCGCCGGAAGCATGTGTCAATCACAGTGGAAGCCATCCAAGGAGTCCTTGGGATTGGGCCGTTAGCAGATGGATATGATGCCTATCAAGAAGTCTTGACAGCATGCGCCGACCGTGAGTTCGATTGGAACGCCGTCCTCCGCGTAATTGCTTCACCCGAAGCATGTTGGATTCGGGGGACCATAAAGCGAAGACCAAAAGGTTTAGATGCACGCTACCTCACTCAAGAAGCCACGACATGGGCCCAAATACTAGCCCACTACGTGCTCCCAAGCACTCATGGGTCATCCATTACCATCGAGCTTGCCTTATTGATATGGTGCATCTTAACCGAGAAACCGATCGACATTTCGCATGCCATTCGCCAATCCATGGGGCGCATTCATGCCAAGGAAAATCTACCATTCCTCGCTATGGTGACCGAATTAGTGGCGGCAGCCGGCGTCCACCGAGAGACTAAGGATAGGAGGACCTCAATCCCGGTCGAGGGCGATGTTATTCCGACCAAGAGGTGCCTCAAGCCTCCGGAAGTCACCAAGGACATTGGACTGCCCACACCAACTCGCAACACCAATACATCATCCACGCCACAAAAATCATCCAACGCCTTGAAGACCTTCACAAGAAGTTGGACTGTTATGAGAGGCGTAACCAACGCCGATATGCTCACGTGAAGAAACTTCTGAGCATTGTCACCCCACCTATGGAGGAACCAGATATCTCCACATCCACCGCAACTTCAAGCGGAAGTAGCGATGACAACGGAGATGAAGGACACTCGGGGGTCGGCCATTGCCAACCATTGCGCATCACCTCTAGCACGGAGGACCGTGCTAAGTTTTAAGTGTGGGGAGGTCGGCCGACCGATCTCCGTAGGTAACACCCAAATAAATTTTCGTTTTCTGAACTCCTTTGTAGTAGGATAGGTTGCATGATTAGGTTTTCCATGATATCATTTGCATGATAAGTTTACTTGGTTGGAACAATGAAACTCTCTCTTAGGAAACTAATACTTTGGGGCAACCTTGATATTGCCAATTTTGAATATCTTGATGCCAAACTTGCTTGAAGAATTGTATTTTGGAACATGAATTTTGAGTTAAGAACACAAGCTAGTAAGCTTTGAGCCTTGTTTTGTGGCTACATCGTATAGTCACTTATTTTCCTTCTTGTGTGCAATTGTTTCCTCTCTATGAGTGTAATCTTTGCTTTGTTTGAGTCTATATGTCCATTATTCCGTGTATTCATGCATTTATATGATTGAGGCCATCATTTCATTAGCCCACCTACCAAATAGCCTTACCCTCTATCTTCCCTTGTTAGCCAAAATTGAGCCTACGCTTAACCCACTTGTTCTTTAAATTAGCACATTACAAGCCTAAAGCGGAAAACCATAATTGTCCTTATTTGGATCTTTGATTAGCTTAGGCTAGTGTGTGTGTGAGTAGCATTCAAGTGTGGGAACCTTGGGACATTGGGGGAATACAAGGGGTAGTTTTTGGGAAGTAGGTACATACTCATGTATTGGTCAGATGTAAAACCTTATGCATTGATGCTCTTGTAGATAGAAAAAAAAAACAACAAATGAAGAAGAAAATAGAAGAGATAATATGAAAAAAAAATTTTAGAAATAAGAGAAAAAAAAAAGAGAGAAGAAGGAAAAGAAAAGAAAGAAATAAAAAGGGGACAAAATGCCCTAAAGCAAAGCGCAACTTAATAAGATCAATGCATAAGTATTGTGAAATGAAAAAAAAAAAGGAAAAATACATGAGTATGTGAAAAAGTGAAGAATGGGTAGTTAGAATATAACTCAATTGTATAGGATGTCATAGGTTAGGAGGAAAGCTTAAAGCTTATCAAAGATTCAAATTTCAAGCTCACTTAACCATATATGCATCCTACCTTGACCCGAGCCCCATTACAACCAAAGAAAAGACCTCATGATAGATGTATGCATGCAGGAAATATATGTTGATTGATTAGATGAGGAACAAATCTTGGAAAGCATGATTAGGAGGAAATTGAGAGAATCAACCCTAGACACTCGAGCGAATAGAGTGTAAACACTTCCGGTGAGGGTTCGATGGCTCTAATTCATGATTCCCGGCTCTCACGAGCATGCTTCATGCAAAATTGCATATATTGCACTTGATGCTGAAAAATTGGTGAATCCCATATATTGACCGCCACCGTGCCCTATATGCTTGCATATATCTTAGGAAGGTTGATTTGTTCCTAACCAAGTAGATGGTAGTACTAGTCGTAGTTGCATTCACGTAAGTAGGCTGCACCTCAGGAGTCTTATGCCTTTATGATCCTTCGGTCTTTTGCGTTTCTCTTGCATTTCTCTAAGCATGAGGACATGCTAGAATCTAAGTGTGGGGAGGTTGATAAACCCCATTTTGAGGGTTTATCTTGTATCGATTTCAGGGGTTTTATCAATGATTCCACACGCTTTTCATATGAAAATACAAGACTTTGTGTTCCTTTCCTAACTTTTGCCTCATGGATGAAAACATGCTTATTTTGCACTAAATTAGATACATTTCTAATCTTCTCTTGGTGCCATTCGATGCCGTGACTTGTGTGTTAAGTGGTTTCAGAATATAGGGCAGGGATGAACCGGAAGAGGGAAGGAGAATGGGCGCGAAGGAAAGGAGCATGAGAAATTGAGCTTTGAAAACTTCAGCAAGGGCGCGTGCGCGTACTTGGCGCGCCCGCGTGGATTGCGCAGCTAGGAGTCAAAGCCAGAAGCCAAGCCATGAGCCGGCTTGTGTAGCGGCTAGGCCACAACCCCCATGGGCGCGCACGCGTACGCTGCGCCTCCGCTCACATTGCAAGATGCCCCAGTGGCGCGCACGCGTACTTTGCGCGTGCGCGCCGATGCTCGAACATGATTTTTTTTAGAAGTCACGTGAACTAGGCGTGGAGACAGTTGGAGATCTCATCTTGGGGGAAGTGCCTTGGCGGGAAGAGCTTAAGAAGACCAAGGGTTGAAGGGTTAAGGACTTTTGGCTCATTTTTAGATAGTTCTAGATTTTTTAGCTATTGTTAGTTACACTCTTGGGTAGAGAGAGAGAGAGAGAGATTCTAAGCTCTCATGAGGGTTCATCTTCATCCATTTTTCTGAATTCAAGCTACTAGACGCATGCCCTAATCACATGCTCGACACTTAAGTATTGCTTGGATACATATGTCAAGGGATGCGAGAACAAGATAGAACCCTCTTGGACACCTCTAGCAATGGTTCTTTGTCTAAATATAAAACAGCGGAGGAGGCATGGCAACTCATCATTGATTTAGCCGAATCCAATCAACATATGAGACGAAGAGTCAACCGGCCAAGAACCGTGAATGAGGTATCCACTAGTAGTGAAACCACCGCTCTAACCAAATCCTTGAGCGAAATGATATCCGTCTTGAGGCAACTCCAATTGAGCCAACAACCACAACAACCTCAACCTCAACCATATCAACAACACTCTCCACCCCCTCAACAACACAACCAACAATTGGTCCCTCAAAAAGTGTGTGGCATTTGTTCTTGCTATTCCCACTACACGGACGAGTGCCCAAGCCTTCAAGAGGACAACACTTTGGCGGCTACCCACAATTTCTATGACCGCCCATATCAAGGGTACAACCAAGGCGGTAATCCTAACCAAGGGCAACCTTATCAAGGAGGAAGCTACAATCAAGGGAGTGGGTACCACAATCAAAATTGGAGAGACAATCATCAACAAGGAAATAGGGACAACAACAACAATGGAGGAGGTCAAAGATGGAACAACAATTCACAAAACCGGCCACCATACAACCAACAAAACCCACAAAGAAACTACCAAACATACCAACCACCACATCAAAGACCACTACCCAACCAATCACAAGCTCCTCAACTCACATATCCAACCGCCCCCTCCAACCAAGATGAAACACTCCGGACCATCATCCAAGGCCAAAAAGAACTACAAAACACACTTGCTTCCGGTCTCACCAGCCTCACCTCTACACTACAAGCTCTTCTTGCACGAATGGACACATCATCAAATCCTACTCCTCAACCCCCAATCCAAAGCGTCATTCCCTCTCAACCTCAACCCAATCCTAAGGGGGGCATCAATGCCATCACCTTGAGATCCGGAACACAATTAAAAGAGAAGGGAGCAAAGGATTCAAATCCCGTCACAATCACTCAAGAGGAGGAGAGAATAGATATAGAAGAGGTAGTGGAAAAGGAGACACCACAAGTCATAGTTGAGGATGAAACTCAACCAACAAAAGAGACTCCCAAGACCAAGAGAACCTTGGAAGAAGAAATTGCTCAACCACTCCCATTTTCAACACTTGCAAAGAAAGCTAGGAAGCGCATAGAACTCGACCCCAAAATGGTAGAAATGTTCAAGAAAGTCGAGGTAACCATCCCCCTCTTTGACGCTATCCATCAAGTTCCTAGATATGCAAAATTCCTTAAAGATCTATGCATGAACAAGGATGGAATTCTTGAATTGGAAACCATCCCATTGGGGAGTTCTATTTCCGCTTTAATGGGAGCATTGCCCGAGAAATGTGATGATTCGGGTCCTTGCATGGTCACTTGCACCGTCAATGGAGTTCAATTCGTAGATTGTATGTGTGACCTCGGAGCATGTGTTAGCATCATGCCTCTCTCCGTCTACCGGGTATTGAAGTTACCACCACTAAAAAGGTCGACGGCGAGATTTGTCCTAGCGGATAAAAGCATAATAACCGTGACGGGTGTCGCGGAAGATGTATTGGTGAATGTCAAAGGGTTGGTATTTCCGATTGACTTCTACGTCCTTGAAATGCCATCAAGTGAAACCAAGAGAGCATCATCCATCCTACTTGGAAGACCATTTTTGAGAACTTCTAGATTTAAGCTAGATGCTTACTCGGGAACATACTCATTTGAGATAGATGGGAGAGTCGTAAGTTTTAGCCTAGAAGAAGCAATGAAGCATCCACCGGAAAATCACTCTCTATTCCGGTGTGATCCAATTGACAACATTGTTGCCGAAGTGCACCTTGCAAGGTTAGATGAGAAGTACATGATTGAAGAAGCAAATGAAGATCCAAGCAAATTAAACACCACACACCATACAAACCATCCGGAAATCTTGAAATGCCATCAAGTGAAACCAAGAGAGCATCATCCATCCTACTTGGAAGACCATTTTTGAGAACTTCTAGATTTAAGTTAGATGCTTACTCGGGAACATACTCATTTGAGATAGATGGGAGAGTCGTAAGTTTTAGCCTAGAAGAAGCAATGAAGCATCCACCAGAAAATCACTCTCTATTCCGGTGTGATCCAATTGACAACATTGTTGCCGAAGTGCACCTTGCAAGGTTAGATGAGAAGTACATGATTGAAGAAGCAAATGAAGATCCAAGCAAATTAAACACCACACACCATACAAACCATCCGGAAATTTAAACATCAAATCATGACAAAAAGATGGAATTGAAGCCACTCCCCCCCCCCCACCTAAGGTACTCATATCTTGATGAAGCCCAAAAGCTCCCCGTGATAATCGCACAAGAGCTAACTCCTCAACAAGAAGAAAAGTTGCTAGAGGTATTGAGAAAAAATAAAAGGGCAATCGGGTGGAGTTTGGCGGATCTAGTGGGAATAAGCCCCCAAGTATGCGAGCACCGCATATTCCTTGAAGAAGGAGCAAGACCGGTCCGACAACCTCAAAGGAGACTTAATCCAACCATTCTTGAGGTGGTGAAAAAAGAGGTCACTCGGCTACTTGAAGCGGACATCATCTATCCTATCTCGGATAGCGAGTGGGTAAGCCCGGTCCAAGTGGTACCAAAGAAATCCGGGGTGACCACAATCAAAAATGAAAGCGGTGAACTTATAGCAACAAGAGTGCAAAATTCTTGGAGAGTATACATAGACTACCGGAGGTTGAATGCGCTCCTCAACAAGAAGAAAAGTTGCTAGAGGTATTGAGAAAAAATAAAAGGGCAATCGGGTGGAGTTTGGCGGATCTAATGGGAATAAGCCCCCAAGTATGCGAGCACCGCATATTCCTTGAAGAAGGAGCAAGACCGGTTCGACAACCTCAAAGGAGATTTAATCCAACCATTCTTGAGGTGGTGAAAAAAGAGGTCACTCGGCTACTTGAAGCGGACATCATCTATCCTATCTCGGATAGCGAGTGGGTAAGCCCGGTCCAAGTGGTACCAAAGAAATCCGGGGTGACCACAATCAAAACTGAAAGCGGTGAACTTATAGCAACAAGAGTGCAAAATTCTTGGAGAGTATACATAGACTACCGGAGGTTGAATGCAGCCACAAGGAAGGACCACTTTCCACTACCGTTTATCGATCAAATGCTTGATCGACTAGCCGGTAAATCATATTATTGCTTTCTTGATGGTTACTCCGGATACTTCCAAATACACATTCACTGAATTTGAGCTAAGCAAGGAATGTATGGAAGCATATGACAAACTTAAAGTGGCATTGACACAAGCTCCTATTGTGCGATGACCGAATTGGGCTCAACCATTTGAAATCATGTGTGATGCTTCGAATTATGCGATAGGGGCCGCGTTAGCACAACGCGAGGGTAAGACTCCCTATGTCATAGCTTATGCTTCAAAAACATTAGACGGAGCCCAATCCAACTACACTACTACCGAGAAGGAACTCCTAGCTGTTGTTTTTGCTCTGGATAAGTTCCGAGCCTATCTTCTTGGTTCTAAGGTAGTAGTGTTCTCGGATCACGCGGCACTAAAGTATTTGTTGGGCAAAAAGGAATCAAAATCGAGATTAATTCGTTGGGTGCTTTTGTTACAATAATTTGACTTGGAAATCAAGGATAGGAGTAGTTCCCAAAACTTAGTGGCGGACCATCTGAGTCGCCTTGAACACACAAAAAGCGACACCACTCCTATCAATGACTCCTTCCCTCTAGATAGTTTGCACGCAATCTCGGAAGTGGTTTCTTGGTATGCCCCGATAGCAAACTACTTGGTTTCACGCATCTTCCCTCCCAATCTCAACAAACATCAAAAGGACAAACTGAAAAGCGAATCCAAATACTATGTTTGGGACGATCCCTATTTGTGGAGGTGTGGAGCGGACCAAATAGTGCGACGGTGCATACCTCAAACCGAATTCCAAGCAATCTTAGACGCTTGCCATTCTTCCGAAGGAGGTGGCCACTACGGCCCCCAAAGAACGGCAAGAAAGGTCCTTGATTGCGGATTTTGGTGGCCAACCCTTCTCAAAGATTCTTCCCTCTATTGCAAATCTTGTCCCCAATGCATTCGGTTTGGAAATCCCAACCCTTCTCAAAGATTCTTCCCTCTATTGCAATTCTTGTTCCCAATGCATTCGGTTTGGAAATATTTCTAAAAAGGACGAAATCCCTCAACAAAATATGCTTTTTTGTGAAATCTTTGATGTATGGGGAATCGACTTCATGGGACCATTTCCAAATTCCAATGGCTTTCTCTACATCTTGTTAGCCGTCGATTATGTGTCAAAATGGGTGGAGGTAATCCCCACCCGGACGGATGATGCCCATGTTGTTTATTCTTTTGTGAGGAATAATATCATTTGTCGTTTTGGCTCCCCAAGAGCAATCATAAGTGATCAAGGATCCCATTTTTGCAACAAAAAAATGGACGGCCTCATGAGAAAGTATGGCATCATACACAAAGTCGCCACGGCCTACCACCCTCAGACAAACGGCCAAGCCGAGGTGTCTAACCGGGAAATTAAACATGTGTTGGAAAGGATTGTGAAGCCGAATAGGAAAGATTGGAGCACTAAACTCTCCAATGCACTTTGGGCATATCGAACGGCTTATAAAACACCCATTAGCATGAGCCCTTTTAGACTTGTATATGGTAAAGCATGCCATCTACCGGTAGAAATCGAACACAAAGCTTATTGGGCCATAAAGGAATGCAATATGAACTTGGGTGGAGCCGGAGTAGAGAGAAAGCTTCAATTGGCGGAACTGGAGTGCTTGAGATTAGAAGCCTATGACAATTCTAGACTCTACAAGGAAAAGATGAAAGCCATTCATGACAAGAACATTAGGAGAAGGGAATTTGGACCCGGTGACCTAGTCCTTCTCTACAATTCAAGGTTGAGACTACTACCCGGAAAGCTTAGATCAAGGTGGGATGGGCCCTACCAAGTGGAGAAAGTAGAACCTTATGGAGTCTATCACTTGCGCCAACCATCAAGCCCGGACATCTTCAAGGTAAACGGGCACCGTCTCAAATTGTATCATGGTGAGCAAAGAAAGAACGCCAAGGAATTTGAAGTGTTCCTCTTGAGGGATGCATCTCTTGAACAAGAACTTTGAGCTAATGGACGTCCAACTTAAGGACGGTAAACAAAAGTGCTAGGTGGGAGACACCCCACCATGGTAAGATCTACCATTTGTACATA
>NC_029792.2:118319368-118320619 GCF_000816755.2 Arachis ipaensis
TCTAATACTTTATTAATTAGTTTATATTTATTGTATTATTATATTATTATAGGTGAAAACTCACATACAGTTATTTTCATGTGAATTTGATATTTAAAAACTGTTATATGATTTGACAAGTTTGACTAAATATCATCTAACAATTTTTAACTATTCACTTCATATGAAAACAAATGAGTCTTTACCTATTATTATATACTACAAGTATTTATTGAAAAAATAAATTGTGATTAATAAATTTTTTTTGTTTATCTTTTTAATTTGTATATATTTAATAATATTTATAGTTAAATAAAATATAATTGATTTAAAAATGGTCGATTATGTGTCAAAATGGGTGGAGGCAATCCCCACCCGGACGGATGATGCCCATGTTGTTTATTCTTTTGTGAGGAATAATATCATTTGTCGTTTTGGCTCCCCAAGAGCAATCATAAGTGATCAAGGATCCCATTTTTGCAACAAAAAAATGGACGGCCTCATGAGAAAGTATGGCATCATACACAAAGTCGCCACGGCCTACCACCCTCAGACAAACGGCCAAGCCGAGGTGTCTAACCGGGAAATTAAACATGTGTTGGAAAGAATTGTGAAGCCGAATAGGAAAGATTGGAGCACTAAACTCTCCGATGCACTTTGGTCATATCGAACGGCTTATAAAACACCCATTAGCATGAGCCCTTTTAGACTTGTATATGGTAAAGCATGCCATCTACCGGTAGAAATCGAACACAAAGCTTATTGGGCCATAAAGGAATGCAATATGAACTTGGGTGGAGTCGGAGTAGAGAGAAAGCTTCAATTGGCGGAATTGGAATGCTTGAGATTAGAAGCCTATGACAATTCTAGACTCTACAAGGAGAAGATGAAAGCCATTCATGACAAGAACATTAGGAGAAGGGAATTTGGACCCGGTGACCTAGTGCTCCTTTACAACTCAAGGTTGAGATTACTACCCGGAAAGCTTAGATCAAGATGGGACGGACCTTACCAAGTAGAGAAAGTAGAACCTTACGGGGTCTATCACTTGCGCCACCCATCAAGTCCGGACATTTTCAAGGTGAATGGGCACCGTCTCAAATTGTACCATGGTGAGCAAAGAAAGAACTCCAAGGAATTTGAAGTGTTCCTCTTGAGGGATGCATCTCTTGAACAAGAACTTTGAGCTAATGGACGTCCAACTTAAGGACGGTAAACAAAAGTGCTAGGTGGGAGACACCCCACCATGGTAAGATCTACCATTTGTACATA
>NC_029792.2:118321681-118334898 GCF_000816755.2 Arachis ipaensis
TATTATAATTTGTATAATTTGTATATATTTTAATAAGAAGCGTTCTAGCTTGATGGTATGATCACCTTTCTTGTATCCTTGGGGCAAGGGGTTTAAACCCCATGTGAGTCATTTCGGAAAGAGTACTGCTACCTAACGCGCGCACGTTCTTCCATAGTTAAATAAAATATAATTGATTTAAAAATGAGTGACTTTAAAATTAAAATAAATTGAATATAAGTAAAATAAAAGATTGTTATATGTATTATAATTTGTATATATTTTAATAAGAAGCGTTCTAGCTTGATGGTATGATCACCTTTCTTGTATCCTTGGGGCAAGGGGTTTAAACCCCATGTGAGTCATTTCGGAAAGAGTACTGCTACCTAACGCGCGCGTGAAAATCACGTTCTTCCTCCTCCTCCTCTTTCTTCTTCTTTGCGTGTTTCATTTTTATCGTCGTTTTTTATTACTGTTGTTGTTGCTGTATTTTTTTTCCTCTTTCTCTTTCTATTGATTTTGCAATATTATGTATTTTTTTTCTTTGTTTGATTTTTTCCTCGCAAGAAGAATTATGAGAATATGAAATAAGAAGATGAAGAAGAAGAAGCAGCAGAAGATGAGGAGGGGAAGAGTTTTGATTTTTCCTCCCATTACACTCAAATATCTTCGTGTTACACCCAAATTTGTTGCAAATACAGAAAAATATTTTCTCTAATACTGCATTTTTTCTTCTTCTTTTTTCCTTATTTTTTTTCTTTCTTTTAGTTGAATGAATGTAAGTTCATCATCTTCCAAGTAATTTTACAGCATTATGTGTTTCTTTTTCTTCTTTGTTTGATTTTTTTTGTTTTTATTCTTGTTAAGAGAGTAAAATAAAAAGAAACTTGAGAAGGTAAAACAAAAAGGAAAAGATGAATAAGAAAAAATGAAGAAGAAGATGGTGATGATGATGATGATGATGAAAAAAAGAAGAAAAAGCAGCAGAAGATGAAAAGTAGGAAGATGAAGAGTTTTGAATTATGTAGAACTTATCAGTATACATACACCAAAAATTTTTAAACAATGTACTCAAATATCTTCGTATTACACCCAAATTTTCTGCAAATACAAAAAATATTTCCTGTAATGCAAAACTTTACATTACATTCAATTCAAACCATCAACGATGAACAACAATTTTCACAAACAAAAACAATAATTCAAAATAATAATCAATTTTATTCTGGTTCAATTGACAATTTGAACTTGAATTATTCATTATCTTCAACAACGAGATAACTAATGATGGAGGAGAAAGAGAAAAAGAAAGGAAGAGAAGAAATTTCAATGAAAAAGAATGAGGAAGAGGAGGAGGAGATGGTCTTGGTGACGACGATAACGAAAGAGAAGAATAACGAAGAACATGAAATAATGGCACGAAAAAAATGTGCGTGTGTGAATATAAATGACTTGTATAGACTTGTATCGAAAATAGACTTGTATATGGAGAATAATACTTTTGGAAAATTTTTCAAAAATCACAAGGCTTGACACTTGGCAGCGCTGGAGCATATGGAGCACGGTGGACTTGTTATACGCTGGTGCGTCATAGATTTGCCTTCAACTGTAACCGAGCGGTTCGGTCCAGTCCAGTTTTCACTGAGTTTGACCAGTTTGTGTCGGTTTACTCCAGATTTGACCGATTCGTGTCGGTTCTCTACCTTAACACTTTGTTTGGATACAAGATAGAAAATGAAAGGAAAGAAAATGAGAAGAAAGAAAATGGAAGAAAAAGTTGATTTTTTTTTACATTGTTTGGATGAAGAGAAAATGGATGGAAAGAAAGTAGGAGAAAAGAGAATGGAAGGAAAATTGATTTTTTTTTAATTGTTTGGATGAAGAGAAAATGGATGGAAAGAAAATAAGAGGAAATTTTTCTTTTGTTTGAATGGAAGAAAAAATAAAAAGAGAGAAAATCATAACCAAGTGAAATTACATTAATACTCTTACCTATATTATATATAAATTATAATATACTAATGTATTTAAATTATTTTTCCAATAAAAAAATGATCTCAATTGTATTTCAGAATTTTAATGTATTATCTTTGTTAACAATAATATTTTTTGAATTTATCCTTTTTTATTTTCTGTTAAATGTCATAAATTTTGCTTTTAATTTTAACACAATAGATAAATTGATAATTTTATTTTTATTTTGAAATTCTAAAATTTTTTTTTGCAGGTTTGGAAGAAAAAGTTGAACGTAGGTCCCACACCACTATTTTCGTTTCAATCCAATTTTCATACTCATGTAATCAGTGAAAAACTTCATTTTTCATCTATTTTCCTTCGTTGTATTTTCTTTTCTTTTAATTTCCATTGATCCAAACATAGTGTAAGCGATCCTAATCTTGGACTAGATCAGTGTTAGGTTTGGTTTACCGATTTTTCGATTGAATTGGACGATCCGATCCGATTTTAATAACTATGTTTTATCTAAATGAAAAAAAAAAGTAAAAAAGAGAGAGAAAATAATAACTTTGAAGAACAATCACAAAACATATATCAATCATGAATTCCAAAAACAAAAATTAAAGCTAGTAAATATTATTATTTAAGAGGAATATTGAAACAGGTATAAGAATGGTAGTCAAATGTCAATGAGGACATGAACAACCAAGAACAAAAAAGTTCATCAGATTAGCAAAACAATCAAAAGGTCCTTTTTTTTTCTTTTTTTTCCTGCATATGCACATACTAAGATTATAAAAATTTTGTAGCATTTATTTCAACCGATCATTCGCCAAATAAATATAAAAACATTTAATTCCAAGCTACTTACTTAGTTATGATACAATCAATTTCTTGGTACAACTAAAAAAACTACTTAATTCAATATATAGGTAATGCTAGGTAGACAAAAAAAACAGCCACAATTTGCCTTATTTAGCATTAATTAATTATCGCAACAATTAATGAATGTTAAATAAGGCAAGTCATGACTGTTTTTTGCTGATTTTCTTTAGTTACCAAACATTTCTATTTTACAGTCACAAACTCACAGCAAGCTTTCCATTCTAAATCATATCTGTATAGCTGGAAGTGAATCTGGTTTCAATATTTTTTCTATATCTTAAGTAAAACTATTTGATTACCCTCCATATGAATTGAAGAGTGCATGTGTCAAATCTGCAAAATGATTATTTCTTGTATGTATAAACAACATCAACATCATCAAGCTCAAGTAATTTGTTCATAAGTTCCTTGTTCAGGTCCATATATAACTTCATCATCTACCTGGAAATCAACAATAATAGACTCCAACAAGTTTTTCCTAATTGCTTTCTTGTTAAAAAGTTGTACACAATAAAAATATTTGATAGACGAACCATATGACATATTGAGCACCCTCACATAATCAATTTCCCTTCTGTATTAAAAAAAGAAAAAAAATGTTTGTTTTACAAAATGGGAGAAAGGAAATATGTACGATTTTCAATTTGTTATAGTTATAGAAAATAGTCAAGAGCATGATTCAATGATTAAAAAACTGCTAAAAAACCAGAACATAGAATTGCAGCAGTGGTATATACTGAGTTAATAGAAATCGCAATGCAAAATAAAAATTTGAAAGCTACATTCATCATGCATGTATAGCAGAAGAAAAGAAAATTCAAGCAGATAATTTATGAACTAATTAAAAATCAGAAAGATAACACAATTATTCTAATAAAAATGTTAAAAAGCGGAAGAAGAATATTTTCCATAGAATGAAGTTCTATATTACGTAATCTTGAGTTCAAAGAAATAGAAAAATCAAAAGACAATAATTAAGTGACAGGACAAAATACAAGGCTATTCCATCATTGCAATATTATAAATCAATACTTGAATGAGTCAAATTAAAGTTCACCAAAACTCAAGTGAATTGCATGCATTTTACTCAAACCACTGCCAACACATCAAATATAAAGTCTAAAAAAAATCATATAAACATAAGTTCTTTTTCCCAATTAATGGATACTGAGAAACAAATATTAATATTCTGCAGTAAATACAAAAGATTTAAAGAGTAATAAGCTCATTTTCAAGAAGCTAATTTATAAATAAAGTAGAATTTTTTCTCTAGAAAATTCACTTGAACCAAATCATAACATATTAACATAGAATTATTGTTGTGAATCCTCCTTCACTGCATGAACTATGCAACAATTAGAAGGGTTTGATATTAGCCTCTTATCCTTCAATAATATGGCATTATTATGCTCATTGTGCACTAAGTTTTCACATAGTGGTGACTGCTTATAGAAGCAGAAAAGCTGCACAGAAGAGAACATTATTTAATTTGAAATATAATGGGAACTAATGAAAGGAGCTCAATTCTTTTTCTTTTTCTTTTTCTTTTTCTTTTTGTTTCACTCAATTTCAACCAAATCCAATTATACAACAAAAGCAAAGGAGTTGAAGATAATATTACGTATCTTAGGCTTGAGTTTAGCATCTTAGTTATTATCAAATGTAGTTTCTTCTTGTAAGTTGCTGTTTCACTGTTATGATGGAATTATTTGTGTTCGGTAGGTCGGGTACCAGACGGTTCGGGTTGGTATTCTGGTTGAAGAGGGGGAGATCTCGCCTGGTTGTATGTCACCAGGTTGGGGTAGGCGACGTCCCGAACACTTCGCGTGAGGAGGGGGGTGTCACCTGCAAAGACACTCCGACGCTCTAGTCAGTGGTATGTGCAGGCGAAAAAGGGTAAGTGGCATGTAACGTACCTTGGGGGAAGGGTAGGACCTTTCCTATATATACCGTGTCAGAGGTGGGCCATGCAAGGACATGCCCACCTTCTTCGACGCTCCCTCCGCACAGCTGTAGCAGAGCTGTAAGGGACGCGTGTCCGGGTCGGCGTCTGGGCGCCTTGCACCCGACTGTTCGGGTCGGGTGGTTAGTGGGTCGGGTTGGCCCATATTCCATTTGGGCCGGGCCGTAATAGTGCCCCTGACGCGTCAGCAATGATCGTGAGGATCGTTGGTGGCGTGTCACCTCTTCTTTCATGTGTTGTCGCCAGGTCGGCCGTCCGTAGAGGGGACGTGCCTCTTGCGCGCGTGTCTGCTCATTGCTGGAATGACCGCTTGTCACCTCGTTCTTTGCGCGGAGCATTAAATGCTCATAATGGATTGGAAAACCCTATGCGCAAAGACTATTTTGCCCCCAGGCCTTTCGCGCTCCCTGAGTGGCAGTTTTAAACAGTTTTGTATTGGTTTTCCTCTCCCATTTTTGCTTCTTCTATCTTCTTCTTCTCTTCTTCACTCCCAAATATCCCAGAGCCTCGTTCTAGCATCCTTGCGCATCTCTTTTTCTTCCAAGTTTTCGCAATCAATCCAGGAAAACATCGATCGCTTCTCTTTTCTGCTTCAATGCTTTCTTATCCTTACTGCTGGCTTTTCTGTACGTTTGTTGTTTGTGTTTGCTTCTTGTTCTTGCTGTTTGTTTGATTTTTGTATGATAGATATCCTTTTAGTGTCAAGTAGGTGCGTTATGGGGGTTACCATTCCAGGGTAGGCTTTGTTTGGATTTAGCTTTTAGCCATGCTTGATCTTAATTGTTGGATAGGACAAATATAGTTTCTGGGCTTTTTTCGGACTCCCAACCTCATAGACTAACGGAGTGGTACCCCCATTGTAGGTATACCTTGCATCGTTTCTCGGGCTTCTCTCTCCACCGCGAATTACAATCCCTACGCTTGGGTGACTTCCGATGTGAAGGATTCGCCAAATCAGATGGACGAGGGGGAGTTAACGAAGTTCCGACAAGGCGAGTACTGTGCGGAGGAACAGACGAGGAAGCTAATTATGACGTCTTTGTTTTTGCCCCCAACGAACGGCTGTATGAACTTAATTTCCACTCCCCCCGGGTCCCCGACTGGATCTGGTTCTATAAATACATGTTTACTCAATTGGGGGTTCGTATCCCGTTTTCTCCTTTCCAAATGGCGCTTCTTAATCGGATCTCCGTGGTGCCGTCGCAACTGCATCCGAACAGTTGGACTTCTATCCGCTGTTTCGAGATGGTATGCGAATACTTGGAGTTGCCGGTATCTGTTGACATCTTCTTCTTCAACCTCACTAATCCTTCCAAGGAGGGGAAGGCGAGGAAAGGGTTTCTGTCCTTCCGATCTGCCCAGGGTCGGAGGATCTTCGGCTTGTTTGAGGACTCTTACCATGGGTTTAAAGATAAATATTTCAAGGTGCGTCCGGTCAAAGGTCGTCACCCCTTTTGGTTTTCGTTAGAAGGGGAGCGCCTCATTCCGACGTACTGGAGCTTCGGGGCGGGATCCAACACATTCATTAAGGTGTCTTATAAGGGGATGTCCGCTGTAGACAAGAGGGTCGCCGACGTGTTGTTGGCAGTTTTTGGGAAGAACCATGTGAATCCCCACCTTTTGATGGGTGACCGGGAGGTCGCCAGGAATTATGTTTGTGAGTTGTTTTGCCTTGTAAATTGCGTTTCCATTCATTCGCTTGGTTGTGCCGATTTCATGACTAACTTGTTTATTTGTTTGTTGCAGTGGAGATGTCTGCTTCTGTGACAGGGCTTGAGGACTTGTTCAAAACTTTTTTGGCAGACAACGATGAGGAGGAAGCGGAGAAGGTTGACAGAAAATCGGAGGGCCCTTCTGAGGATAAGGATCAGGCGACCCCATCACCCCATGACACCGAGATGACGGGTAAGACTTCTGACGGGGCGCGCATTTCTCCAATCCGTGAGGAGACGGCCGGCCCCGAGCACTCGACCTCCGCTCGACCTGAGGACGACGACTTGAAGCTTATCCCCACCCCAAAGAGGCAGAGGGCGTCTTCCAGTCCTGAGGGAACTCTTACTGTGATGGAGAGAAACTTTGATGCTGGGGCTTTCATCAACTCCTAACTGATCCCCGGCACGGAGGATCACTTCCTCGATACCGAACTGGCGGGGCAGGCGAGGTGAATGTACTGCACGCTGCTCCGTGGAGCTGTGATAGCTCGGAAGGCCGAGTTCGAGTTGTTGGGGATGCAGTCACTACGAAGAAAGCTTGAATCTGTTGCCACGGCCAACAATGAATTCAAAGTTCAAGTCGAATTGCTTCAGGAGCAGCTGTCCGAGGCGGGGAAAAAGCTCAAGGCTGTTGAGGAGAGAACTGTGTCTGCCGAGGAGAAGATGAAAGCCTCCGATGAGACCGTATCCCATTTAACCGAGCGGGAGATGACTCTAGAGAGCCAGCTGAATGCCGCGCAAGGTCGGGTGGTGGCCTTGGAGAAAGAGCGTGACGAGGCCGTCTCATTGGCTAAGGCTGTTCAGGCCGAGGTTGAAGAGCTCAAGAAGAAACATAAGGCAACTAGAGAGCAGGGAAAGAACGCGATCTTCATGACTGAGGAGGCCTTTAAGGCCCAGGTGAAGATCGTGGCTCTCAACTTTGACACATCAGCGATTGAAGTTTTCAAGACGATTAAGGATGGCAAGATTGTTGACATGCCGAAGAAATGAGCTCTTGTGCCTTATGTTTTTATATGGATTTGTGGTTTTTGTTGTAGAACTTGTTTATATTGTTATACTTTAAAAGTCGCTTGATCGGCTTATTGTTACCGTCGTCTTTGCCTTTGGTAGTGTTTTACTTCGTCGTGTTACCATTTTGTTGGTGTGAGCTTAGCGCTTGTTTGTTTACCGTTGTGTTGGTAGTTCGGCGGAGTCAGGTCGTGGCCTTTTGTTATCGTTGTAGCCGTTCGTAATGGCTTTGGTTTAGGTGGCCCCCAGGGTGCTGTATTGTGGTTCCGTTTAATGCGTCGTGAAACTCGTTGTCGTGTGATGTGTAAGTAGGAAAAAGAATAATAGAAATAAAATTGGTAGAAATGACAAGTAAAGATTAATCGGTAATTAAGCAAGTCTGTTACCATGGCAGATACAAAGGTAAATGATTAAGCTCGTTAAATCGCCTGGCCGGCATGCTTGATCTAGGGGTAAAACCTTCTCAGGTTGCCTACATTCCAAGTTCTTGGGACCTCCCTTCCATCGAGCTTCTCCAATTTGTAGGCGCCCTTGCCAATCACTTCTTTGACCCTGTAGGGGCCTTCCCAGTTTTCCGCCAATTTGCCTTCTCCCTGGGCCGGTAGGCCGATGTCATTGCGCCGTAGGATGAGGTCGTTCTACTCAAATTCCCTCTTGAGCACCTTGGTGTTGTAGCGCAGGGCCATTCTTTGCTTTAGTGCTGCTTCTGACAGGTGGGCCCTCTCCCTGGTTTCGTCTACTAGGTCCTTCTCTATAGCTTCTTCCACCCCTTGAGAAGTAACCGTGGACTTGGCTCGCTGATCTCTACAGGTATCATTGCGTCTACCCCGTATGTCAGGCGGAAGGGGGTTTCTCCTGTAGCGGACTGCTCGGTTGTACGGTAGGACCAGAGGACAGAGGTGAGCTCATCAGCCCATGCTCCTTTCTTGTTGTCTAGCCGCTTCTTGAGGCCCAATAAGATGACCTTATTTGCGGACTCGACTTGTCCGTTTGTTTGGGGGTGCTCTACTGTGGAGAATTTCTGTTTGATGCCCAGGCTGGTGAGAAATTCTACAAACTTCTTATCGGTGAACTGTGTCCTGTTGTCTGAGATGACGACCTCCGGGACGCCGAACCGGGCTATCACCTGCCTCCACATGAATTTTCTACAATTGGATGAGGAGATAGTGGCCAATGGCTCGGCCTCTATCCACTTGGTGTAATAGTCGACGACGAATATGAGGTATTTGACTTGCCCTGGGCCAACCGAGAAAGGTCCCAAGAGGTCAACTCCCTACTGTGCGAAGGGTCGGGAGGCCGTCATCAGGCTCAGTTCGGTGGCCAGTGCTCTGTGAAAATTAGCGTTCTCTTGGCACTTCACGCATTTTTTCACGAACTCCTTGGAGTCTTTCATCATTGACGGCCAGTAGTATCCAGCTTGGATGAGCTTCCTTGCTAGGGCTTTTCCCCCGATGTGGTGACCACAGCACCCCTTGTGGACTTCTTTGAGCACGTAGTCCGTCTGGTCGGGGTGTAGGCACTTCAGCAGAGGTTGACTAAGTCCTTTTTTGAATAGTTGGCCCTGTATGACTGTGTATTTGGCAGCCTCCCTTCTTAACACTTTGGCTTCCTTCTCGCCTCCAGGGAGTTTGCCGTTTTGCAAGAAAGCGGTGATGGAGTTTATCCAGGAGGGGCTTATCTTGGTTAGGTGGAGGGCAACTGCTGGCTCTTTCGTGATGCCTTGGAAGAGGGAGAGGTTGCCGGTTCCAAGTTTTGTGCTCGCTAACTTGGATAGGAGGTCTGCCCGTGTGTTCCTCTCCCTTGGAACGTGTTGGACCGTGACCTCCTCAAACTATTTGCTCAGTTCTTTAACCCTCTCTAAGTACTTCTGTAATAGCGAATCCCTAGCTTGGTAGCTTCCATTCACTTGCGATGTGACGATCTGCGAGTCGCTGCATACTTCTAGCCTCGTAGCCTCGACTTCCCGAGCTAAAATCAAATCGCCTAGGAGGGCTTCGTACTCCGCTTGGTTGTTCGACACTCGGAACTCGAACTTGACCGATTGTTCGTAAATGACCCCGGTTGGGCTTTCTAAGATGATCCTGGCGCCCCCGGACGTCTGGTTGGAGGCTCCGTCAACATGGAGCTTCCACCGTGTGCCCGTGTCCTCGGTTGGGTCTCTGGTTATTTCCACCAGGAAGTCTGCCATTGCTTGCGCCTTGATTGCATGTCGAGGCTCATACCTTAAATCATATTGGGACAGCTCGATGGCCCAGATCATCATCCTTCCCGCTAGGTCGGGTTTTTGGAGCACTTGATGAATTCCCTGGTCTGTTCTTACGACCACTTGGTGACCTTGGAAGTATTGTCGTAGCCTGCGGGAAGAGGTCAGGAGCGCTAGTGCCAGTTTCTCCAACTTGCTGTACCTAAGTTCTGCTCCTTGCAGCGCTTTACTCACAAAGTAAATTGGTTGTTGGACTTTCGCTTCTTCCCGCACCAAGACCACCGTCAGTGCTTCCTCCGTCACAACCAGGTACAGGTAGAGTGGTTCTCTGACCACGGGTTTACTGAGTATAGGTGGTGTTGCAAGTATCTTTTTGAAATGGTTGAACGCTTCTTCGCACGCCAGTTTCCATTCAAATGCTATTCCCTTTCTCATTAGGTTGAAGAAAGGTAGGGCTTTTGCAGCCGACGCCCCGAGGAAACGGGATAGCGTGGTGAGTCTTCCCGCCAGTCTCTGGACGTCCTTGACGCAGCCCAAACTCTTCATTTGGAGTATTGCTTGGCATTTTCAGTATTGGCTTCCACCCCCTTTGGGTTATCATGAATCCTAGGAACTTCCCGACCTCCATGGCAAAGGCGCACTTGAGGGGGTTGAGCCTCATGCCGTGTCGTCGGAGAGCCGTGAATACACTTTCCAGATCACTCAGAAGGTCTTCGGGTCGGGTGGTCTTGGCAAGGATGTCGTCCACGTAGACTTTCACCGTTTTGCCAATGATGTCACCGAATATCTTGTTCATCAACCTTTGGTATGTGGTCCCTGCGTTCTTCAGGCCGAAGGGCATTACCTTGTAGCAATAAATTCCTCCTGGCGTTATGAATGCCATTTTTTCTTCGTCTGGCCGGTGCATCGGGATCTGATTGTAGCCGGAATAAACGTCCATAAAGCTTAGATACCGGTACCCCGCCGCCGCGTCGACGAGCGTGTCAATGTTGGGTAGGGGGTAGCAATCCTTGGGACATGCTTTGTTGAGATCAGAATAATCCACGCACATCCTCCATTTTCCACTATGCTTTCTTACTAAGACTACGTTCGACAACCAGGTCGAGTAGTCAAGTTCCCGGATGAATCCTGCTTCGAGGAGGCTGGCTGTCTGCTTGGCCACCTCTTCTGCTCTCTCCTGTGACATCTTTCTCCTCCTCTGGGCCACCGGTCTGGCTTCTAGCTTGACGGCCAAATGGTGTGACATGAGTTGGGGGTCTATCCCCGGCATGTCGGCCGGTGTCCAGGCAAATAGGTCACCATTGGCCCTGATCATTTCCATTAAAGGTTCTTTCAGCTCGTGAGGGAGGTTTCTGTTCACGAAGGTGAACTTCTCCTCCGTGTCACCCACTCTAAAATTCTCCAGACTCCCTTCTGGTTCGGGTCTCGGCTTGTCACTGACTCTGGCATCCAAGTCGGCGAGGAACACTCCTGATGCTTCTTTGGATTTCTTTCTCAAGGAGAGACTGGCGTTGTCGCAGGCGACTACCGTTTCCAGGTCTCCCCTTACAGACCCTACTGATCCTTCTTCAGTTATGAACTTCATTATCAGCATCCTTGTGCTGATGACCGCCCCTAGGTCGTTGATGGTCTTCCTCCCCAGGATGATGTTGTAGGCCGTGGAGTCTCGTAGGATCACGAATTCTGCCATTACCGTTCTTCTCCCTTGCCCTTGTCCCACGAAGGTCGGCAGGGAGATTATCCCGTTCGGTTTGATGAAGTGGTCCTCGTGCGCTGCCGGGGAGAAGCCGCGGAGGCTTCCCCTCTGCGCTTGGTCTCGCGGCCTGTTCCTCCTGGGCCAGTACAACGTCCATTCAGGCGATCTTAGTTCCCACAGACGGCGCCAATGTTCGGTAGGTCGGGTACCGGACGGTTCGGGTTGGTATCCTGGTTGAAGAGGGGGAGATCTCGCCTGGTCGTACGTCACCGGGTTAGGGTAGGCGACGTCCCGAGCACTTCGCGTGAGGAGGGGGTGTCACCTGCAAAGACACTCCGACGCTCTAGTCAGTGATATGTGCAGGCGAAAAAGGGTAAGTGGCATGTAACGTATCTTGGGGGAAGGGTAGGACCTTCCCTATATATACCGTGTCAGAGGTAGGCCCTGCAAGGACAGGCCCACCTTCTTCGACGACAGGCCCACCTTCTTCGACGCTCCCTCCGCACAGCTGTAGCAGAGCTGTAAGAAACGCGTGTCCGGATCGGCGTCTGGACGCCTTGCACCCGACCGTTCGGGTCGGGTGGTTAGTGGGTCGGGCTGGCCCATATTCTATTTGGGCCGGGCCGTAACAATTTGGATCAAAGACATTCTAGATATATGTAGAACTTGTGTTTAGCAAGACAATTGGAATAAACTATGTGGGAATAGATGTAACAAATTAGGTAAATGTTAATTTTGTTTTAAGCAGTAGTATTATCTATTATGGTAATGGTAGCACACAAGATGAAGGCACTAACCTTTTGTGAGAATGAATTTTTGAGAGTGAAATGAGATTATAATTGTGTTGGAGAATGTGTTACCGAAAGTGGTCAATGTGTTGATTTTATTATTAACTATGTTTGCTTAGGATTGATATTTTTTAAGCTTTAATCCTACATATGGATTGGTTTCTGTATGCGTATATTTAGTCCTACGTGTGGTTTAGCAAGATTTTTTTTTCATTTTCTAAAGAAAATAATAATAATTATTTTTTATCCAATTTGATTTGTTTTTTTATGTAATTTGTCTGGGTTTAAGACCGAATTCTTAATCTAAATGCACATGGAAAAAAAAAAAAACTTAACTTTGTTTATAATTGTATACATCTAAATTAAGTGTCATGGTTCAAAACTTTAAAGTTTTGTTAAATATAACCACTAATATTTATAAAAATTATGATTTTTTTATGAAAGTTCTAAATCTTTTTTGGATTATATAAATGTAGGAATATTTCAAAACAAAATATAACTAAATTATATTATTACTTAAGTATAATAAGTTAGATGTAACTTTAAAATAAACTCGATTAGAGCACATTTTTTTAATCTTTAAAAAAAGAAATTAATTACTTAATCTGTATATTTTTACATATAAAATTTTGAGTCATAGATTTACTGTATAAACACATGGGCAATTTGGTATTGCAATTTCATAAGTTACTAATAAATATGAATTGAAAATTATTATATCACCTGATGAGTCAAACAATTTTACTGAAACAAAATATTTAAAAGTTAAAATAAATAATAGTTACACAATTGATACTACTTTGTGTACCCATTTATTGCAACCAACAAATATTGTTGCTTGGTCTTTTTCCTTCTTTCTTTTAGAGTTTTTAACAATGATAGACAAAAGTTATGACATAGTTTAGTAGTTGGTAGATATCGTAAATTTTTTATTGATATTGTGAATTTAAAAGAATATTTCATTTTATTATAATTAATTTTATTAGTATTTATGTGTATTGTGTATAAGTAATAATAATTTCACATT
>NC_029792.2:118334957-118338082 GCF_000816755.2 Arachis ipaensis
CACTTGCACTTGTTTTTTTCATTTTTTCTAAGGCATCAAAAGCCCAACAATTGGAGTTTAAATTAACCATCCTAATTTTATTTTCTCCCGTTCATAATTGCGACTAGCTTTGTACCTGCATTGAAAATAAAATAAAATAAAATATATTCTTTTAGCACTCCACTCATGCTAATAATAGAATTTCATCACAAATATGTATAGAGTGACACAATTTCGACCTCTCCCAAAGTGGATTAAAATTTACAAGATTAGTGGATTAATATTCACTTCATTTTTTATTTATATATCAATATGTGGATAGTATATCAATTACTATGCATAGCAAATTAATATTTTGATCTTTTATGGTAATTAGATGTATAAAATTCAGATTTTAGTGAAAAAATATATATTCTATTATGTTATTTAAGAAAAAATTAAATATATATATATAACAAACAAATATTTTCATAATAGATACACACGAAAATAAAATACCAAACAAAATAATAAAAAGAGATGATACTATTAACAGACATGTGACTCTCATTCGATCACTACTTTATATAGAGTACAGTGATTCAAAAATTATTACTAAGAGACATGTCCGAGAGGCTCCACATACAAAAAGCCTGCTACTAACTAGAATTTTATTTATTTTCACTAAATAATAATATAGTAGCTAATAAAAGCATGATTAATTAACTTATTTTTTGGTTGCAGAACTAATTCGTCCTGGATTGGAGTTTCATTTAAGGGTATAGCGCCTTATTAGTGCTTCTCAATGAACTCTTTGACCCTTGCAATAAGAGCTTCAGTTTCAGCAGCAGTATTTGGATCCATATCCACCGCAATTTTGTTAAGATAAAAACTGTGTGTCATTCCTTTGCTAACAAAGAGCTCCACATCATGATTTGCCTTCTTCATTGCTTCATAGTATTCCATCTCTGTATCCCATATCAAATCCATCTCCGCAAGGCACACTAAAAACGGCGGCAGTTTCAGCCCGCTAAGCGGCGGCGCCGCTTCCCCCATCGGGCAAGTTATTGGGTGATCCTTAGTACTCCCCACCGGCAAAGCTAACGCCAGGAAATTGTCCAACATGTCTAGAGTCAAGAAAGGTGATTGCGGTTTTTCAAGCTCTGATTTGCTTCTGGTTGATCGAAGAAATCCTGGGTGAACCGGGATAGCTCCGGCCAACCGGAGCGGTTTGAGACTTGCCTTACCTGCCAAGGCAGCAACTTCATGCACAACGTTCCCGCCGGAGCTGTCTCCTATGAGAAATACACGGCTGAAATCCGCGTGTTTCTCAAGCCACAACTCCTTTGACTCTCCTTTGGCTACAGATTGTAGCCAGAGTAGAGTCGAAAAGCCGTCTTCAATGGCTGCCGGAAGGCGGTGTTCGGGTGCACGACGAAGGAAAGGAGACACACAAATGAACCGAGCGGCTCGAGCGAACCGGGTGTACATGTTATAGTACATAAACCAGTCCGGTTCGCTAATGCAGAACCCGCCACCCTGGAAATGGACAACTACCGGCAGCTTTTCCTTGTCAGCAGATGTAATCTCGGGAAGGTAAAGTCGGACGGAGCGGTTGCTTTCCGCGACGGTTATGTCGCGGGTGGCAACTCCGTCAATGAATTCTTCATGGGGTGGTACTGGCTCGGCCATGAACTTCGCTTCCGGTGGACCGGTCCACGTACGGTCTACTGAACCGTCGTCGTAAATTCTGAGCCAACCGGAGACATTCTCCACAAGTTTTTTCTCTTGCACCATTGATCAATGAAGAAATGATTGATATTGGGATAATGAATGAGAATTGAGAGAAGAAGAGTGTGTGGTTATGCTTATCTAATGTGATATGTGAAGCTTGGTTAGTGTTACACTCTTTTATAAAAGGCAAGTGTGGTGCTTCTGTAGCTTCGTTATTAGCTTTTGGTTTAATGGTCAATGAGAAAAGGGAAAGGGAAGCTTCAAGAGAAATTACTGTGTGGAAATGAAAGCAAGAAATAGTTAGCGAGACAAGAATTAAAGAATAGATGGAATTAAAGGAGTAATCCAAGTTGAGTAGTTAGTTTATTAATTTGTTGAAGTGTTAAAAATTTGAATTTTATTTATATATGTAATAACAGAAATATTTGATAATAAAAAAATTAACTAAAAATAATTAAAATTTATTAATAAATATTAAATAAGATAAGTTTTAATTTTTTTAATATTATTAATATAATAATTTATTGGTCAATATTCTGATTTATAATAGATTAATTTTTAGTCTTTTTTATTAGAGACTACATATAAAAAAATTGTAACTAACACACATAGTTGAGATGTATAGATAAACAATTGAGTTCATACTTACTAGATTAGTGATTTAGTTTTTCTGTTTTTGGCGTTTTATTTGAATTTAGGATATTTCTTTGAAAGCTCATTGTCTCTCACTATGTAATTCATTCAGGTACAGATAAAGTCAAAATTGAATTTTTAAGTTTTTTTATATTACAATTTTAAACAAGTTCACTGGTTAATAATAGCTTTCATTAGATCAAACCATTTACCAAAAAACCATTTAATTTACCATTCAAATTATATTGTATCTGTATGCTGAGAATGAAGTAGGTGAGATTAAGTTAGAATTGTAAAAGAAAAATTTCATTTGAGAGAATACCAAACTACTATAGAGAAGAAAAGAAAAAAAAAATATTTTTGCACATACACAAAGTTATTTCTATAAATTAGTTGTTACAAATTTGTTAACAGTTACATCAAACTAAAATTTAGATAATATGTTCCAAACACTTGATTCTTTGTTTTTAGAGTTTGGATCTTCAATATAAGGTTTATAGTTGGAAGTGTTGGCCAATAATTCTGTTTTTGTGATATTTTCATATTTTTTGTTTTTGTTTTGTAAATTTTGATATTTGAATTGTTTGGTTTATTATATGCAGTAAATTTGTAACGGTTTTGTACCCAATTTTAATCATAATAAAACTAATTTTTTTATTTCGGTGACTCACCATTTTTTAAAAGATTTTTTACGTTAAAATTTTTTATGTGTTTTTGTCTTTATTTTTAATTTGTGTGTGTATTTTTTAACTATGATTGATGTGTTTGTACTACTGTCATTTATTTAATAATGAATATTA
>NC_029792.2:118338153-118348655 GCF_000816755.2 Arachis ipaensis
CATATTTTAAATAAAAATAAACTTTTATAATATATCAAAATTAATTTTTATAATTTACTATTTAATAATTAAAATAAAGCATCTTTACATCAAAATAATTACGAAGAATCTTCGTCGTAATATATATCCACTTTCAAACAAAGATGGACGAAGAAATGGTTGTGAATTAAATCATCATGTTGAAACTTGAAAATAGTGGAGATCCCACTAATATAACTTATTTGCAATTTCTACGAAAGGCTAACCAATTACGTGGCTGAAAACAGTAAAAACAAGTCTAAAATAATAATGGAGACCCCACGAACATAACTTATTTTGTTTTTTGGACGTTGAACATAACTTATTTTCAATACGAAAGCCTTACCAATCAATAAATACTTTACCTTCTATTTGTACGAAAGGCCTACCAGTCAATAAATAATTAAATACATTTTTCTCTTTTTAAGTTTAAGATAAGGTTTGATATATATTTACAGGTGATTTTATTTTTCACGAGAAGTTTTTTTAATCTTTTCATTTAATAATATCTTATGCTAATATATATTTTACATTTCACTGAAAAAGATAGCTTCTAAAGAAAAATAAATAAAAAATAATGTAAAAAATAAGGATTTAAAAAAATACACAACAATATATATTAGTTCAATTTAAAATATCTATGTTTAATTCTGTTCGGTAAGTCGGTTTCTGGTCGGTTCGGGTGAAGATCCTGGGAGATGGTAGGGGCTCGTCAGGTCGTGGACTGTCGGCCAGAGTTGCGCGAGGTCCCGAGTACTTTGTGTGGGTAAAGGGGGGGTGCCACCTACAAAGACACTCCAACGCTCTTGTCAGTAAATGTGCAGGCGGAAAGGGTGATGTGATATGTGACGTACCTCGGGGGAAGAGCCAATCTTCCCCTTATATATTGTCAGGGGTGGGCCCTGTAAAGGCAGGCCCACTACTCTCGAGGTGTTCCCTTCACAGCTGTGGGTGAGCTGTTACGGACGCGTGTCTGGGTCGGCGATGGGGCGCCCTATCCCTGACCGCCCGGGTCGGGTGGAGCTCGGGTCGGCCCAAGCCAACAGAGGGTTTGGGCTGGGCCGTAACAGTGCCCCCACGCGCCAGTGGTAGCCGTGAGGACTATTGGTGGCGCGTTCTCTCTTTCTTCTTAGGTCATCGCCAGATCGGCCGCCCGTAGGGGGGACGTGCCCCCTGCGCGCGTGTCTTTTGGTTACTGAGGTAACCGTTCAGCGCTTCGTTCTCCGTGCTGAGCATTGAATGCTCATAATGGGTTGGGAATCCCCGTACGCAAAGACTATTTTGCCCCCAGTCTTTCGCGCTCTCTGGGGATAGTTTTAAATGGTTTGTTTTCGCTTTATCCCTCTTTTTTACACTCCTGCTTCTTCTATCTTCTTGCTATCTTCCTCCCTCTTTCAAAGATCTCAGAGCATTGGTGTGTTATCCTCACGCATCTTCCCTTCGTCTTTCTTAGTTCCTTGCAACAAATTCAGGTAATCCTTGGGCTTCTCTCTTTTTGCCTTGTTGTTGAATGTCTATTGCTTGCATTTGCTTTTGTGTTTCCTGTTGTCTCGTTTGGTTTTTGTTACTAGATGACTTTCTAGTGCTTGGGTAAATGGGTTAAGGGAGGGGTACCATTCCAGGGCAGGCTTTTAGGTAGCTTGCTTGATAAGTGTAGTTTTTCCATGCTTAATTTTAACTGTTCAGTAGGATGAACATAGTTTCTGGGTGTTTTCCGGGCTCCCGATCTCATAGTCTAACGGAGTGGTACCCCGCTGTAGGTATGCCTCGTGTTGTCGCTCGGACTTCTACCTCCGCCGCCAATTACGACCCTTACGCTTGGGTGACCTCGGACATAAAGGACTCGCCTAACCAGATGGATCTGGGAGAACTGACGGAATTCCGGCAAGCCGGGTACTTATGTGGGGGGACGGACGAGGAGACCAACTACGAGACCTTCGTTCCTGCCCCCGACGAGCGGCTGTACGAGATCAACCTCCGTTCTCCCCGGGTTGCCGACTGGGTCTGGTTTTACAAGGCCATGTTTACCCAGGTCGGCGTTCGCCTACCTTTTTCCGATTTTTAGATGTCTCTCCTCGGTCGGATATCCGTGTCGCCGTCGCAGTTCCATCCGAACAATTGGGCTTCTATCCGCTGTTTCGAGATGGTCTGTGAATATCTCGAGCTGCCGGCGTCAGTGGATGTCTTCCTCTTTTTCTTCAACCTCACCAACCCCTCCAAACAGGGGAAGGCGAGAAAAGGGTTCCTTTCTTTCCGGTCCGCCCAAGGTCGGAGGATATTTGGTCTGTTCGAGGACTCTTACCATGGGTTCAAGTACAAATTCTTCAAAGTTCGCCCTGCTAAAGGTCGCCATCCCTTTTGGTTATCGTTAGAGGGGGAGCGCCTCATCCCAACATATTGGAGTTTTGGGGCGGGGTCTAATTCGTTTATTAAGGTGACGTACAAAGGGATGTCCCCTATAGATAAGAAAATAGCTGATGTGTTGTTTGCCCTCTTTGGGAAGAACCCCGTGAACCCCCATCTTCTCATGGGTGAACGGGAGGCCGCCAGGAGCTATATCCGTGAGTCGTTTTGTTTCGTGTTCGTACTGTTTATTATTGCTTATTTTTCTTGATCTGACGACTGATGCGTTTATCCGTTTGCTGCAGTGAAGATGCCTGCCTCAGTGACAGGGCTCGAAAATTTGATGAAGACCTTCTTCGAGGAAAGCGACGAGGAGAAGGCTGAAGAGAAAGACGCCGGGAAGTCGGAGGGGCCTTCCGGGGAGAAGGAGGGTCAGTCTGTGCCCTCTCCCCAGGATACCGACATGTCGGGCAAGAACCCAGAAGGGGCGCAGGCTTCTCCCCTTCTCGAGGTCGTCGTTGGCGGGCACTCATCCTCTACCCATCAGGAAGATGACGATGTGGAACTCATCCACACCTCTAAGAGGCGGAGGGCGTCTGCGAGCCCGGAGGGGACTCTCACTATCATGGAGAGAAATTTCGATGCTACAACCTTTATCGACTCACAGCTGATCCCTAGGACAGAGGAGCATTTTCATGGAACCGACCTGGCTGGACAGGCGAGATGGATGTACCGGACTTTGCTCCGGGGGGCCGTGATAGCTCGAAAGGCTGAGTTCAAGTTGTCGGGAATGCAGGCCCTCCGGAGGAAGCTCGAATCCTCTGCCAAGGCAAACAATGATTTCAAGGTGCAAGTTGAGCTGCTCCAGAGCCAGTTGTCCGAGATGGGGGAGAAGCTCAAGGCATCCGAGGAAAAAACGATGTCTGCCGAGGAGAAATTGAAGGCTTCCGACGAGACGGTGACCCGTTTAGCTGAGCGGGAGATGACCTTAGAGAGCCAGCTGAACGCCGCTCAGGGTCGGGTGGCAGTCTTGGAGAAGGAGCGTGACCAAGCCGTGTCGTCGGCTAAAGCCGCTAAAGTCGAGGTCGAGGAGCTCAGGAAGAAACTGAAAGCGACCAAAGAGCAAGGGAAGAACGCGATCTCTATGACTGAGGACGCCCTGAAGGCTCAGGTGAAGATCGTGGCTCCCGACTTTGACACGTCGGCCATTGGGGTCTTCAAGATGATCCAAGATGGCAAGATTGTTGACATGCCTAGGAAATGATTTCTTTTAACTTTGGCCTGGTGTGGGTTTGTTGAACTTTTTGTTGTGACTTTGTGGCTGACTTTGTGACTCTATGGTTAACTAGTCGCTTGGTCGACTTGTCGTTATTATCGTTTATTTTGCTTGTCGTTTTATTTTTGTTACCGTTTTTTCGAGGCGGGCTTATTGCTTGTGCCCGTTTTGCCGTCTGCGCTGGTAATTCGATTGGAACCGCTGCAGTTTTATTTATGAAGCCGTTTGATATGGCCGTGGTTCCGTTGGCCTCCCGGGGTGATCAGTCCCGGGTTGCCGTTTACGATTGCGACCTCGTGAGGTGCGCGTTGAGAGAAAATAAATGGAAGAGTTTGGACAAGTAAGAATTAGTCGTTATCTAGACAATGTTTATGAACACAAAAGGCATTTGATAAAAGCGAATAACTGGGAATTAACATTTGATTAAAGCAAAACTCTACCTAACTCATCAGGTCGGTTGGTCGGTGAGCCGAAGCTATGAATAAAACCTCCTCAGGTTAACCGCGTTCCAGGTTCTCGGGATATCCCTGCCGTCGAGCCTTTCCAGCCTGTAGGCAACTTTACCGAGCACCTCTTTGATCCTGTAGGGGCCTTCCCAGTTCGCTGCCAGTTTTCCTTCCCCTGGGGTCGGTAGACCGACGTCGTTGCGTCGTAGGACAAGGTCTCTTTCCTCAAAATCCCTTCTGAGGACTTTGTTTCAATGCCGTCTCAGACAAGTGGGCCATTTCCCTGGTCTCTTCCACCAGGTCCTTTTCTACCGCTTCGTCTACACCTGCGAGCAGTAGCCGCGGACTCGGCTCGCCGATTTCGACGGGTATCACCGCGTCGACCCCGTACGTTAGGCGAAAAGGGGTTTCCCCCGTAGCGCTTTGTTCGGTAGGACCAGAGGACCGAAGCCAGCTCGTCGGCCCATGCGCCTTTCTTGTTGTCTAAGCGCTTCTTGAGACCAAGCAGGATGACTTTGTTTGCGGACTCCACTTGTTCGTTTGTCTGGGGGTGTTCCACTGAGGAGAATTTCTGTTTTATTCCTAGGCCAGTGAGGAACTCCGTGAACTTTTTGTCCGTGAATTGCGTCCCGTTGTCCGAGATGATGACCTCCGGGATACCGAAACGGGTTATTACCTGTCTCCACATGAACTTCCTACAATTTGAGGAAGATATGCTGGCCAGTGGCTCAGCCTCTATCCATTTGGTGTAGTAGTCGATGGCCACTATGAGGTATTTGACTTGTCCTGGGCCAACCGGGAAAGGTCCTAAAAGGTCAACTCCCCATTGGGTGAAAGGTCGTGTAGATGTCAGTAGGTTCAGCTCAGAGGCTGGGGCTTTGTGGAAGTTGGCGTTTTGTTGACACTTTACGCATTTTCTAACAAATTCCCTGGAGTCTTTCATCATCGATGGCCAGTAATATCCAGCTCGGATGAGCTTCCTCGCTAGGGTTTTGCCCCCGATGTGGTGGCCGCAACATCCCTCGTGGACTTCTCTAAGTACATAGTCCGTTTGGTCGGGATGTAGGCACTTCAACAGGGGTTGACTGAGCCCCTTTCTGAACAGTTGCCATTGTATGATCGTGTATCTGGCTGCCTCCCTTCTCAACGCTTTGGCCGCCTTTTCATCGTCAGGTAACTTGCCAAGTTCCAGGAAGTTCATGATGGGGTCCATCCAGGAAGGGCTTGACTCCGTCAAATGGAGGGCGACAGTTGGTTCCTTCACCATGCCCTGGATGAGAGACCGGTTACCTGCTCCCGGCTTCGTGCTTGCAAGTTTGGACAGGAGGTCTGCCCGTGTGTTCCTTTCTCTCGGAACATGTTGGACCGTGATCTCTTGGAATTCTCTTGCCAATTCTTTTACCTTTTCCAAATATTTTTGTAGAAGGGGGTCCCTGGCTTGATAGCTCCCGTTTACCTGCGAGGTGACGACTTGAGAGTCACTGCATACCTCCAGCCTTGTTGCCCCGACTTCTCGAGCTAACGTCAGTCCCCCCAAGAGAGCTTCGTATTCTGCTTGATTGTTCGACACGGGGAAACTCGAACTTGGTTGATTGCTCGTAAATGACTCCCGTCGGGCTTTCCAAAATGACCTCGGCTCCCCCGGACGTTTGGTTGGTGGCCCCGTCTACGTGGAGCCTCCACCGTGTGCCCGTTTCTTTGGGAGGATCGCCCGTCACCTCTACTAAGAAATCTACCATTGCCTGTGCCTTGATTGCGTGACGGGGCTCATAGTGCAAGTCATATTGGGACAGCTCAATGGCCCAGGTCATCATCCTTCCAGCCAAATCAGGTTTTTGGAGTACTTGACGGATCGCTTGATCCGTTCTGACGACTACACGGTGACCCTGGAAGTATTGCCTCAACCTTCGAGAGGAGGTTAGGAGGGTGAGCGCCAGTTTTTCCAGTTTGCTGTACCTCAGCTCTGCTCCTTGTAGGGCCCTGCTTACGAAGTAAATCGGTTGTTGGGCTTTCCCTTCTTCTCTTACGAGCACTGCTGCAAGTGCTTCCTCTGTTACCGCTAGGTAGAAGTAGAGTGGCTCTCCGACTTTGGGCTTCCCGAGCACCGGAGGTGTTGCTAGGATTTCCTTGAAGTGGTTGAATGCTTCCTTGCAGGCTGAGGTCCATTCAAATGCTATCCCTTTTTTCATTAGATTGAAGAAGGGCAGGGCTTTCGCTGCCGATGCGCCGAGGAAACGGGATAACGCCGTCAGCCTTCCTGCCAGCCGTTGGACGTCTTTGATGCAACCCGGGCTCTTCATCTGGAGAATCGCTTGGTATTTCTCAAGGTTGGCCTCTACTCCTCTTTGGGTGATCATGAACCCCAGGAACTTCCCAGCTTCCATGGCAAAGGCGCACTTGAGCGGGTTGAGCCTCATGCCGTGCTATCGGAGGGAGGCGAACACATCCCCTAGGTCTCTTAGGAGGTCGTCGGGTTGTGCGGTTTTTGCGAGGATGTCGTCCACGTAGACTTCTACTGTCTTGCCTATGAGCTCATTGAATATCTTGTTCATTAGTCTTTGGTACGTGGCGCCAGCGTTTTTTAGATCGAACGGCATCACCTTGTAACAATAGATCCCTCCTGGCGTTATGAACGCCGTTTTGTCCTCGTCGGGTCGGTGCATCGGTATCTGATTGTACCCAGAGTAGGCGTCCATGAAGCTCAGGTATTGGTACCCCGCTGCTGCGTCGACGAGTGCATCAATGTTGGGCAGGGGGTAGCAATCCTTAGGGCATGCCTTGTTGAGGTCGGAGTAGTCCACGCACATTCTCCACCTCCCACTGTGTTTTTTCACCAGAACCACGTTTGACAGCCAAGTCGAATAGTCCAGCTCTCGGATGAACCCTGCTTCAAGGAGGTTGGCCGTCTGCCTGGCCACCTCTTCTGCCCTTTCTTGTGACATCTTTCTCCTCCTCTGAGCCACTGGCTTGGCCTCCGGCTTGACGGCCAGATGGTGTGACATGAGCTGGGGATCTATCCCTGGCATATCGGCTGGTGTCCAGGTGAAGAGGTCGGCGTTGGCTCTGATCATCTTCATCAAAGGTTCTTTTAATTCATGGGGGAGGTTTCTGTTTATGAACGTGAACTTCTCGTCCTCGTCGCCAACCCTAAATTTTTCCAAGTCCCCTTCTGGCTCAGGTCTGGGCTTGTCGTCTATCCTGGCATCCAGGTCGGCGAGAAAAACCCCAGATGCTTCTTTGGATTTTTTCCTAAGAGAGAGACTGGCGTGGTCGCAAGCGACTGCCGTTTCCAAGTCTCCTTTGATGGACCCTACGGATCCGTCATCGGTAACAAACTTTATTACGAGCAGTTTCGTGCTAATCGCTGCCCCGAGGTCATTGATGGTTTTTCTCCCCAGGATGATATTATAAGCAGTGGAATCTCGTAAGACAACAAAATCTGCCATTACCGTTCTTCGCCTCTGTCCTTGTCCAAGGGAGGTCGGTAGTGAGATGATCCCATCTGGCTTGATGAAGTGATCACCCAACCCTACCACACCGTGCTGGTGGGTCGCCAGGTCGGCATCACGTAGTCCCAAAGCATCGAAGACGTTGCGAAACATGATGTTCGAGTCCGCCCCCGTGTCCACTAGGATCCGTTTGACGAGTCCGGTTCCGACTCTGGCCGTGATAACCATAGGGGGACTTTCCGGTACCTCATCGAACCATTGATCCTCGGGGCCAAAAGAGATGGATGGGTGTCCCCGGGAGCTCCTAGCAGATGAGGAGGAGACCGCCAGGACCTTGGCGTCTTTCTTCTGCGCCGATTTCGACCTCGGGGCGGAATTCCTTGCAGTTACTACATTTACTACCGTGAGACCGTGGTCGTCTCCCTCTGGTTCTTGACGTCGTCTTGTCGCCCTGGTCCTGTCCTCACCCTCGAGATCCCGATTCTGTCTCCTCGGTTCCCTTATGAGGTGGGAGAAGTCGGCAAACTTCCCGTCCCTGATTGCTTGTTCCAGGGCATCCTTTAGGTCGAAGCAGTCTTGGGTCTTGTGCCCGTACCCCTTGTGATATTCGCAGTAGAGGCTTTTGTTTCCCCCCGTCCTGTCCTTCAGAGGACGGGGCCTCGATAGTATCTCTTTCTCGGCTATCTGTTGGTTGACCTCCGTGATTGATGCCGCGAGGGGGGTGTAGTTGGTGAACTTCCCGACTCGGGGAAACGGCTTTGTCGTCTTGCTCGAGCCGCTGTCCCTGGTGTGTTCCTTTTGTCTTTCTCCACCATCGTGGTGCCTGGTTTGGTTGTAGGGGGGTTTCCGTTTATTGGCAGCCACGACCCGGCTGACCTCCTCGTCGTTGATATACTCCTTAGCCACGCACTGGATCTCCTGCATTGTCCAGACTGGCTTTGTGGTAAGGTGCTTCCTGAAGTCCTCATTCAAGAGCCCATTCGTCAAGCATAAACTCGCCACCGAGTCCGTCAAACCGTCAATTTCCAGGCACTCGTCGTTGAAACGATCCAAGTATTTCCTGGTCGGCTTCCCGGCTCTTTGGGTCACCCCTAGCAAATTGATCGGGTGCTTGGCTTTCGCGATCCTAGTTGTGAACTGAGCCAGGAATGCATGGCTGATGTCGGAGAATTGAGTCACCGAGCCCTGCGGGAGGTTATTGAACCACCGTATTGTAGGTCCCGCCAGGGTGACCGGGAAGGCGCGACACCTTACCTCGTCTCCTACTCCTTCTAAGTTCATCCTGGCCTCGAAGGCCGTTAGATGCTCCAGGGGATCCTGCGTTCCATCATACCTCATGTCCGTTGGCTTGTCAAAATGTTTTGGTAGCCGGACCTCGAGTATGGAGCGGTGGAATGGGGTGGCCCCTATTATCACGGGTCCCCGGGTATTCGTTCTCCCATCGTCGTTCTCCCGACGAGTGTCTTCGTCCCCCCGGTTCGTCGTACGTCGCCTTTCACGTCTGGCGTAAATGATAGGGTCGTGACGTCTTCTCGCGCACCCTCTCTCTCCGGTGCTTTCTGACTCGACCTGGGGGCTGGGCGTGCGTCGGGAACGGCTCCTGGAGCGAGATCGGGAGTGACTCTGTTCTGGGGTGCGCTGGTCGCGTTCTCGGTCCGCTAACCGGCGCTCTAAGTCTTGCATTCTATGACGTAGCTCTTGCATTGTTCTGGCGTGGTTGTCTCCGGTCCCCCAAAGGGGCGTCTCTCATGTGATTGGGTTGCGTCCCTCGGGGGTGATCTTGGATGTTGTCAGGTTTCCGTCCTGGCGGCGTCGCCTCCGGGTACGGCCTTGCGGCCTGCCTCCGTTTCGACTAGCACAAAGTCCATGGACGAGTCCCCACAGACGGCGCCAATGTTCGGTAAGTCGGTTTCCGGTCGGTTCGGGTGAAGATCCTGGGAGATGGTAGGGGCTCGTCAGGTCGTGGACTGCCGGTCAGAGATGTGCGAGGTCCCGAGTACTTCGTGTAAAGGGGGGGTGCCACCTACAAAGACACTCCAACGCTCTTGTCAGTAAATGTGCAGGCGGAAAGGGTGATGTGATATGTGACGTACCTCGGGGGAAGAGTCAATCTTCCCCTTATATATTATCAGGGGTGGGCCCTGTAAAGGCAGGCCCACTACTCTCGAGGTGTTCCCTTCACAGCTGTGGGTGAGTTGTTACGGACGCGTGTCCGGGTCGGCGATGGGGCGCCCTATCCTTGACCGCCCGGGTCGGGTAGAGCTCGGGTCGGCCCAAGCCAGCAGAGGGTTTGGGCCGGGCCGTAACAAATTCTCAAAAAATATGAAAATTGGGACTAATAAAATAAGTGTATAAATAGATATTATTATATTTTGACGTTTATTCAACTTTATATATTTTACTAATTTTCTCAGATAATATTCAGATTAAATACTATTTCGAGAGTTACCTGAAACTAGATTATATTTTGGGCCTAGACATAAGGTTTAGACTCCTTCCAAAATAGCATCCGACTTGTATTGGTACTAAAGTGTGGCTGTCCAAGTTTCTCGTGAGTAGGTGGGGGGTAATACGTGTAAGGAATTCATGCTTAAGTTAACAAAAATTTTAGATAAGTTTTTAGTAGATTGGGACTTGAATATACCTGAGTATGTCAGTATATTTATAGTAGAAAAGATAACCGTCTTTTAGAGTAGTCCCACCTTAAATGGTGAATAACCGTTTCTTTTTTTTTTTTTAAAGTTGTTGAAATCTTTCTTCTAGATAAATGGGAGATATCTTAGGATTTTGTTACTTTTTTAGATAAGTAGAATTGCAAGTAGAACTGCTCTTTCGTGCCCGACCTCATAGAAGTCAAATAGTGTAGAGAAGACATGATCTTTTGTGTGGGTCTTTAATTTGTTTGAGTCTAATTTTATTTTGGGCCATAATATGAATAATTACTATATTAATTTAAAAATATTAAATATT
>NC_029792.2:118348699-118348929 GCF_000816755.2 Arachis ipaensis
TTTGAATATTTCGTGAATATATTTATTAGAATTTTAAACTTTTATGATAAAAAATGACAATTTACTTATCCGTCGTAAATACATAAAAAGTATTATTATATTTATGATAAGTGAATTTATCAATATTTTGAATTTTTATAGCAGAAATGACCGTTTATTCTAATTTTAAAGTTAGTAAATTTTGTTAATATTTAATTAATTAATATTATTTATGATATATAAAATTATAA
>NC_029792.2:118349661-118352453 GCF_000816755.2 Arachis ipaensis
AGTATAATAAAAGATGAGAATTTTTTAAAACAATACACTGAAAATATTTATCTAATTGAACATGGTTAAAAATTAAGAAGAATCTAAAAGAAGAAAGAATAATAAGTCGAATTGAATGAAATTAAATTTTTTCATGGAGATGGTGAGTTAAGATGGGGTTTTACGAATGTTACATAGTAACTTGACGGAACTTACAAGAATGGTAGATAACATTGAAGTAGAGCTTTAAAAGATTAACTGGTTGTGGGCTTTTCAACAGTGCCAACAAATAATGACAAGCAACTGAAAATTTCGGTCAACATTCTTTAATGAATTAAGCATTTCCATTGCTGCAGTCCACTATGTATAGAAATAATTAAAATTCTGAGAGAAAAAATCGTCACGAAGATAATTCTGAGACCATACTTCTTTAATTGTAGCGCAATGAAGCAAATAATGAATAATTGTTTCTGTTGTTTCATGACAACATGCACTACAAAAAAAAAATACTTAGTACCGTCAGATTTTCTGTCTGAAAAGCGAACAAAATCCGACAGTAATTAAATTATCGTTGGTATAAACCTCGCCAGTAAATATATACTGTTGGAATTTTTTTGTCCGACGGTAATTATCGTCGGATTCTGTGACGGATTACCTGCTCGAAAAATCATTTAGTTATTTGCAGATTATGGTAATGTTCCACAATATATTGTTTCCTCCACTGTTACCATCGAATTATTCCCTCGGTAAATTTGACGGTAATATCAATTTTTTTTTAAAAAATAATTGTGAAATAAATGATCATTTTAATTTTTTATTTAAATTTATTTTTCACATAACTAATGGTCAATTTATAAAAATAAAAATCTATTATTTAAAATAAATAATAAAATGTTCAAATAAATTAAAAGTCAAGTAAATAAAAAAAATACAAAGAAACAATAAAACAAAATACTAATCACTAAAGATCCAGGTAGTCCTTGTCATTGTCGTTCTCGTGGCCTTGATGAGGCGGCGTAGAAGGCGGTGATGTCTGTGTGCCACCAGCAGGACCGCTGCCACCAGTAGGGATGATGCCAGTGGCGCGCATCTGAGTCTGGTACACCTCCATCTGAGCCTCCATCCGCTGAAGCTGCTCTAGTTGTTCCCTCCACTACAGCCTGAGGTCATCCGTATCTGTCACGCGTGTAAGAATCTCCTGATACCTCTCCCAATAATCGTTAAGCTCGTAAGTCTACTGGTGAAAGCTGCGGGTGAACTCCTGCATTTGCAGCCTCAAATCTATGCCTTTCTCGGACTCGACGGCGCGACTGGTGGCAGAGGTGAACCATGGCCTCAACGTGGAGGTGCAGAAGCTGCTGGTGAAATAAAATAAGCTGCGTACAAATCGTCAAACTTGTTTGTTTAATAACGCCAAATTTTAAATTCTAAAATCTTTAAATCCAAGACTTCCTTATCTTTTTGGACGAATCATAATATCCTAACTAATTCAAACTAATTCAAACTATCTACTTTTTAGAGGCTTTTACCCATAAATATAGTAACATAAATATAATCATAGGCATATGGGCTGAGTAAGTCAATTTTTAGTTTTATTTTTTAATGCTATCTTTGATATCAATAAGTGAATAATTAATTTATTACGAATTTAAACTCTATTTAAAATTTATTGTTAACTAATAAATTATTACATATACAAAATAAAATTTAAATACTCAATACTTATTTAAAGTACGAATATATTAACTATTAAATCAGTCTAAATTAATTTAATTTATTTATTTAATTTTGATGATAGAAAGACAAGAAATGAGTGCTACTGCTTTATGTGTCTGTGGCACACAGCAATCTCTTTGTGTGTATGCTTCACGTTTCTCTAGAAGAATTACTATATTTCTAAAATAAAATCTAAATTTTTAATATTTATTTAAATAAATTAATAAATTAATCACTAAAATAACCCAAATTAATTTGGGTAAGTGTACGTTATTGTTTACTGTTTAAGTTTCACACCCTCAATTATTGACCGAAGTTTTTCTTTAGTTTTTTCTCTCTCTTCCTTACTCCTAGTACTAATATATTCATAACATATTTTTATTTCAGTCAAAAAAAAAATATCTGAATTTATTTATTTATTTTTAATTCAAAATTGAAGTTGACGTTTAACGGTGTTCGAAGATTGTCTAAATACCTTTTTTTTTTTTAATTTTAAGATAAGGTTTGATATTTACCATGTGATTTTATTTCTCCAGAGAAGTATTTTTAATCTTTTAACAAACTTAGACACACAGCATACACGTATCAAAGATTCAAAGGAATACCAATGATTAATTGATTATAATATGTTTTAGGTAAATACAACAATTCCACGAAGTCTCCAAGTCCATACGAGGACTTGAGGAGAACCATTCTATGTAGCAATATATATCTTATTTGTAAAAATTTAATTCGATCTAATTCAATTAAATAGGGTTGTTAATTCGATAGGCAACGAGAAGGATAGAATATAAACATAATTTGTGGATTTGAATTTTCTAAAGTTTAAATTTTATTTTAGAGAGTAAAGTGTGATTTTCTATCCTTGAATAATTTTTCTTTCATATTCATTTTTGGTCCCACCTATGAAACAAATAGTGAGAGATCACACCTTACTCTCTAAAGTGAAATTCAAACTTTAGAGAATCTAAATCCAATTTTTGTATAAGTCGGATAAGGTGCGACAACAAGTAGAATAGAATGTAGATATAACTTTTGTATAGGTCGGATAAGGTGTAGATTGAAATTTTAATCTTATCAGACCAATCCACACTCTA
>NC_029792.2:118352575-118372135 GCF_000816755.2 Arachis ipaensis
ATCCACAAATAAAATTAAATTAAATTTACATAAAAATCTTAATTTATAAATAAAATTAAAATTAAATCTAAACCTGCTCTACTTTATCTATTGCGAGCTCTTCACTCCACTATACGAGACTTTCTTCAATTTCCATGGAAGCCCACTTTCACGTTGGAAAAGTAGTAGGTACGTCCAAATGAGGTGTACCTGTCCAAATGAGGTGGTGACCCACAGAACACAGTTGACCCACAAAATAAAATGAGGTCAAGAAGGTTGTTGTACAAAGGACTTGTGGTGGAGGGTGGAGACATGGAGTAGTGTTTCGTTGTATTATTACTATAACCAAGTCAATCAAATTAAATATGAATGTATGATCCACATTCTAATTCTATTTTCTTTTATTTATTTTTTTCCAAGGCATAATCCAACATTATTATAATATAATCATGAATGAAAAACCCATAATAAGTTTATGACACATGATTTATGACCCTAAGTTATTTTAGTTATTGTGTTCCTAATTTAAAAATAAAGTTGAGTGCTTTCATTTTTTTCAAAATATTTGATCAATTCTTTTTTTTTTCTAAGAAGTTAGAAGATTAATTAGATAAATAGTTTGTTAATTAAAATTAGATAAATATAGAGTAAAAGTTTTTGCACTACAATTATAGAATAGATAATATAGATAATATGGTAGAAAGAAATCAATTTGATTTCTTTCTACCATATTATCTATCCAGATTTTATAGAATTCTGTTGGTTCTAGTCCGATTATTTCATTTATTAAATCTTATGGACTCGATTCTGTTTTACGGAGTTACACAACTATCTATTGTGAAAAACTCATTTCTTATTTGTAAATGCTCAATACCCAAGTAGGCTTTCTTAAATTGATAGTGCTTTCTGGTATGATCCATAAAGATTGATGTGTATATTCCATAAAAAAAGAATAAAAGATAAAATATTTTTTTTCCTAATGAGTTTTGTTTCTTATTCGTCGGTTTTATCTCTTTTGTAAAGGCTTCAGTTAATAAAAAAAAAGAGTGAACATATAAATAGAATTATTTATTTTTCTGAATCTTTGCACAATACTTCTAATATTTCCGAATATTTCAAAGTACTAAAAAAGGTCGAATAAACAAATTCAAATTCCTAATACACTTTTTTTAATACTAATACACTTTTTTTAATATTTGTATTTTAGTAAAAAATTCTCATAAAAACGAAATTTGTCAAATCAAATAAAAACATTCGTTTATTTTGTTTGATATGCAGTAAAATTTAATTCATATGACATGACCCAATCGAATAAATAAGAATTTTTGTCTTTTATTTCAAAAGCATTAGTTTTTTCGAACTAATTTCTTTTTTTACATTAAACAGATATCTATGTTTGGCAAAATTTTGAAAAAAGTGTTATAATATTCAAAGTTTTACTTTAGATAGAAAGATAGAAAAAAAGAGGGGATAAAAAAAAATGGCTAATTATAGTGGCATTTCTCGGTCCCTTCTTGCATAATCCGAGCTCGAAGAAGGAAGAGATAAGAGGGCCCTATGGAGAATGTGCTCAGAAATGCAAATCGTCCTATATCCATGTAGATGATACCTGAATGAGCTAAAATTCTCGTATCAAAACTCTTGTTTTTTTAGTTAGTATTAAGTCTGACGAGAATAATATTCTACAACCAGCAATTCGTTGATTTTCAAACCAACCCTGGATTTTATGAAAAAAGAATTTTTTTAGTATAGAGTAAAAAATTAGGTAAATGGTCAATAAATTATAACTTAAATAACATAGTCTTTCTATATTCATTTAAGAGGTTGTGAATTCAAATTTTTGGTTAAAAAAAAAAAAAATAGGTAGCCAAACAAACAAAATCATCCTAGTATTCTACTAATGAGAGGTCGAGAGATTGAGAGGGGGGAAACACTGGGAGGGGTGGGATTCGGGTTTTCCAGTCACGCACAAAGGATCCTAGGGTTTGGAATCGAGAAGAATACCATCGCTTGGAAAATGAGTCCTTCTCTGTGTTTGTGTATAACTTACCGGAGGATATTTCAAAGAGGGAATTATATCATTTGTTCTGTTGGACTAGAAGAATTAACGACATATATCTTGCCCGTAAACGTAAACTAGGAGCAGTGTATCTCTTTGCTTTTGTACAGTACACCACGAAGGACAGCGCGCTGAAGGCTATTACGGAGATGAATAATATAAGACTACGAGGGAAGATCGTATCTGTAGGAGAAGCTAGGTTTCGAAGGCAACAACAAGTGAGGAACCGGCAAGTACCGGTGGAGCAAAGAGTCCAACAGGAGGAGGAGCCTACAGAATGTGGAAGTGGAAAGGAGATGACTATGGCCCAACATGTGGAGGTGAAGACGGATGGAAAGCACGTTAATGACCAACATGCGAAGGGGCGGATAAAAGGGGCTGAAGTGTCGATAGCGGCAGAAAATATGGATTGATTAGTGCGGAGTCTCATAGGAAGCACGGTGAAACCTTTAGACCATAAATCGTTGAGAAGGACAATTTGTAAAAATGTGCCTCATGTGGTGGAAGTAAGCGAGCTAGGAGCCTGTAAGGTTTTAATCACGTTTGATTCTGTGAAGCATGCAAATGAGATGTTCACTTTCAAGCTGGATAAGCTGTTACAATTTTTCCATAAAGTTGGGAGATGGGAGGAGTCGGAACGTTGTGAGACGAGGAGGTTTGGTTGGAATGCTATGGGGTGCCGCTACACGTATGGTCAACAGAAACGTTTAAAACCATGGGTGGCCTGTGGGGTGATGTGGTTAGATGTGATATAGGCTCAGGAGTAGGATCATCCTTTAGAGTTGGACGGATTCAAGTTGACACAGGCACTCTTGACGCCATTCGAGATTGGATCCACATCTCAATCGGTGATAGTGGCTTTGATGTCTATGTTAAAGAAGTGGGTTCTGAGGATTGTGGTGCAGAAAGTACGGTACGAGACCAAATTGAGTGGGCTGAGATAAAGAACTCTGATGCTGGTGGTAATAGTAGGTTGCATGAGGTGGTGACGTGGAATCCGGCGGCAGACCTGAGGATTTTCAATGGTAACATGTCCGGTGATGAGGAGGGTAGAAGGGTCATTGATGAGGTGCTCCTTAATGATTTAAATTTCAAAAATCATAAATTGAATAAAGCGGTTAACGTAATTGATTCGGAGAGCTGTACTGAGTGTAATGGGAAGGAGGATTTTGGGGGATTTGATTTGGTGGAGGAGGTGAGTTCAGAGAGAACCGTTACACAGGCTATGGATGTATGTGGAGGCGGGGTGCTTGGGGATACAAGGTTAAGTGGTGTAAAGGAATTGGGCTTCTCATATAAGGTCCACACTAAGGGAGATAGTGCTGTTGGGGGCGGACTGGGCTTGGAGCTTAGTGGCCCAAATACAATTGGACAGGCAGATGGGCTGATCCGAAAAAGGAATTGTGAGGAACAGGAAGGGGCTAACGTGAATAGCTCATTGGACATAGGATATGTTAGAGCTTCAGATGGGGAAACGTGGGCTGGGCTGAGTACAGAACCGGGTCGGGTTGACATAGAGGGGATCACCAAGAATGCTGGGAAGGGTAAGGTGCAGGCATGGGCACTGTGTTCGCAAGCCATGCGACGCTGCCCAGGATCGCCCGATCGGGATGATGCGACTGCGAGGAGGGCTGAGATGCTCGAACTGGATCCTTCGAGGGCTGATGCACGAGACGCCATGGATGAGGCGGGGCGCTGCGATTCAAGATGTGAGGGTACCGGCGAAGGAGGTCGGGTGGCGTCGCTGATGGGGGAGAAGACAGCGAGGCTGCTAAAACCGGACGACGAGGGACAGCCCGGTTTATCTTCTGACAACCATTTTTCAAAACCGGTTCAGGTGTATGAGGAATCTGGGGCTTCGGGCCTAGTGGCAGGGAACGTAGAGGGGCAAGCTGTGGCCAATGGGGAGAGAAGTGTGGTGGCTAACGTGGAATTCGAGACAAGGGCAGAGGCAAGGCAAGGGACGGGTGAAGGCGGAGTCACGGTGCTTGATCAGATGAAAGAAAATGAGAAAATATGGGCTTTAGCAGTACAGTCGGGTGCTGTTTTATATGACGAGGATGTGGATATAATGGCGATCTTACAAGCGCAGAATGAAGAATTAGCAGTGAAGAAAAAGATGGCGAAACAAAAAGAAAAGGCACGAAGAAGTCGACCAAAGCATCAAAATAAGGTGAGAAAAATTGTTGTTAAATGATTTTTAGCTGTTGGAATATTCGGGGGTTGAGGGGGGATGGAAAATTGAGTATGATAAAATCTTTGAAGAACTGTTATAAGTTAAACATGTTAGGGCTAGTTGAAACTAAGAGGCAGGTTCTCACTAAATTTGATGTTGCAAGAATTTGGGGTTATAGTTCTGTGGGATGGGAGTATGTGGAGTCGACAGGGGCCTCTGGCGGTTTATTGCTCATGTGGGATAATGAGTTGTTCAAAGCTGTCAACTGTAATAAGGGAGAGAAATGGTTGTGTGTTGAAGGTGTGATGATGAAAACTAATTTTACATGTGCTTTTTGTTTGGTGTATGGGGTGCATGAGAGGGAGGAGAAGCGGGTTGTTTGGGAGGAGTTGAGTTATGTTGCGGGTCTATGTCAGGTGCCTTTCTGCTTCTTCGGGAATTTTAATGATTTTCTACATATTGAGGAGCGAAAAGGAGCTAGTAGTATATCTGTGTCAGCGGAAGAGTTTAAAAATTGGGTACAGGATATGCAGTTGTTGGATTTACCTTTGAATGATAGAAAGTTCACATGGTTCAGGGGACGTTCGTGCAGTCGGATTGATAGGGTGTTAGTGAATATAGAATGGATGGAAGAATTCCCTGATGTTCGCCTAAAAGGCGGGCCTAGAGGACTGTCAGACCATTGTCCGTTGATTGTAGAGGACAAGAGAGTTGGTGATGGGCCACGTCCTTTCAGAAGTCTGGATTCTTGGTTTACACATGACGGTTTCCTGAGTATGGTTAAAAATGAATGGAGAAATTTGGGGGAGGCCCAGTTCATAAGTAAGTTGAAGGCTATGACGGGTCCACTACGTATATGGCACAAGAACAATTTCGGGGGCATGGATAAGAGGCTGAAGACGCTTGAGGAGGAGATTAAGAAACTGGATAATATGGTTAGTGAAGGTGTCTATGATGGTACGATGGAGGCTAGAAGGAAGGCGTTGGTGAGCTTCTGTGAGAAGTGGTATGTTAGGAAGGAGGTACACTGAAAGCAGATGTCGATGTCTCAGCATGCTAAGTACATGGATAAAAATACTAGATACTTCCACAACATTGCCTCGGCTAGGAGACGGAATAACCAGATTGATGCTCTGATGATTAATGGACGGTGAGTGTGGAATCAAACACGCATAAAGGTCACAATTAGAGGGTTCTACAAGAACCTGTATCGGCAGGAGTTTGTTCCGAGGATTGGCTTTCGGGATGGGCTGGTAAGACAGATTGATGGTGAGGTGGCCATAGCATTGGAGGTGATGTGGAGGAAATTAGGAAGGTAGTTTAGGACTGTGAATCCTCTAAAGCCCCGGGTAGTGATGGGTACAATTTGAACTTTATCAAATGATGCTGGAAGGATATTGGCCAGGAGTTCACTGCAGCGGTGATGGATTTCTTCCAAAGTGCTAAGTTACCAAACGATGCAAATGTTACGTGGGTAACGCTAGCTCTGAAGTTTGTGGGTGCTAAAGAGATCAAGGACTTCAGACCTATTAGCATGGTGGGATGTGTGTATAAGGTGATCTCCAAGGTCTTAGTACGGCGAATGAGAACAGTTATGCCGGATTTGGTAGGAGAGACACAGAGTGCTTTTGTTAAGGGTAGGAAGATACATGATGACGCCCTCATTGCCTGTGAGACGGTCCAATGGCTCAAGACGAGAAGAAAGCAAGCGGCAATTATAAAACTAGACTTTCAGAAAGCCTACGATAGAGTGAGATGGAGTTTTGTGGATCTTGTGCTTCAGAAGATGGGGTTCGGGCAAAGGTGGAGGAATTGTAAAAGAGTGTGTCAGTACGGCCTCTATGTCTGTCCTGGTGAATGGTTCACCTTCCAAGGCGTTTAAAATGGAGAGGAGTTTAAGACAAGGGAATCCCCTCTATCCTCTATTGTTTGTGCTCGTGGTTGATGTCTTGCATAGAATGCTGGGGGAAGCTGTAAGGAATGGGCGCATTGCTCCGTTGCTGGTTGGGAGAGATCATATTGAATTGTCTCATCTACAATTCGCAGATGATACTATCTTGTTTTGCCCTCCGGAGACAGAAACAATTGCGAACTATAAGAGGCTGCTGCGCTGTTTTGAGTTGATGTCTGGGTTGAGCATCAATTTTGATAAGTCGAATTTAATTCCAGTCAATTGTGAGCAGGAGTGGGTGGAGCATGTGTGTGGTATGCTGGGGTGTAAACAAGCGGCGCTACCTATTAGATACCTCGGTATCCCTTTAGGAGCAAATCCTCGATTGGTAAAGACTTGGAAGCCGATTATAGACAAGGTGAAAGAGAAGCTCAGCTTGTGGAAAGCAAAGGTTTTAAACAAAGCAGGTAAACTAGTTCTTATTAAGTCGGTCTTGAATAGCTTGCCGGTTTACTACCTCAGTCTATACAAGATGCCAAAGGCGGTTGCTAACAAGCTCATTGCACTTCAAAGAAGTTTTTTGTGGAGTAAGGAGGATGGTAATTATGATATGCCACTAGTGAAGTGGGAAGTGGTCCAAGCCCCAAAAAAGGCTGGAGGATTGGGGGTAGGAGATGCAGTAATCAGGAACACAGTGCTCTTGTTCAAATGATGGTGGCGTTTCTCAAAGGAGGATTGCCTGTTGTGGAAGCAGGTTGTGTGTTCCTGTAATAATCTGAACCCTAATGTTATGTTATCTAGTCAGACTCTTCCAGTGAAGGGGGCCCATGAAAAGACATCTGTCAGTTAAATATAGTAGAACAACAGGTGAAAGAAAAACTTATTACTGGTCTGGCGATGGAAGTAGGGAATGGAAGACGAACGCGGTTTTGGGAAGATAATTGGGTGCAAGGTGGTCCTCTTAAAGCAAGTTTTCCAAGGCTCTTCTCCATTTCAAACCAACAAGGATCAGTGATAGGAGACTGTGGGTTCTGGGATGGGGTAGAGTGGATTTGGAACTTCCATTGGAGGAGAGCGTTGTTCCAATGGGAGCTGGAGTTAGTTCATCAGCTTCATGAGAGATTACGGCCAGTCAATCTTTCAACTGGCAGAGAGGATAATATTGTGTGGAAATTTGATAATACAGGTGTTTTTTCTACTAACTCGTTCCTGTAGGTGTTACAATCGGAGACTCTCTCGGAGGAGATTACGAGCTACAGTTTCACTAGATCAATTTGGGGAGGGTTGGTACCTTCGCGAATTGAGCTTTTTGGCTGGTTTGTTTTGATTGGCAGGGTAAATACTAAAGAGAGGTTGATCAGACTAGGCGTGCTTCATCAAAATAAGAGTTTATGTGTCTTGTGTAAAAAGGAAACGGAATCTGTGCATCATTTGTTTCTTGTATGTGAGTTTACGTGGTAGGTATGGGGCGCTTGGCTCAGACGCTTTGATAGACCGTGGGCGGTCCCTGGAACCATGAAAGGACTATTTGAGAGTTGGCTTGATATACATCACAGAAAGAAAGAGGAGCGGTTTTTATTAGTTAATTTCTTTGCAGTGATTTGGAATATCTGGATGGAGAGAAACGATAGAATATTCAATAACAGAGAAGCAGGTGTAGAGCACTTACAAGAAAGGACGTTTTTGAGCTACAAGGAGTGGTCTGGTATTGATCCTATTGGTTGTTGATGGCCCTGCCGGAGATGACCGGGATTCATCCTTTTATGTTCTATGTTATTTATGTTCTGTTTATTTCTTGCTCCACTCCAATGTGTTGAAAATACTATTAATATGATATTTCATGATATCACGTATTCCAAAATTTTAAATAAATATATAGAAAAGGTACATTAATAGTTATAGATCTTATACTCTTCTCATGCAAAAATTTTTAAATTTATGTAAATTTTGTATAAACTATCTTTTTCTTTTGTTTATTTCATACATATTTCTGTAAACAATGATTGAATTCTAGACTTTTTCACATATAGAGACTTTGATACTATATCATAAAATTACTTACCAAAAAATATAAACTTGTAAGTATAGATATATGAATAATTATATATCTTACGCTAGATATACACTTTTTTATTCTCTCTTTACTACACTAAGTCACTAACACATTTGCATAATTAATTTTGAAATGGTTTTCTTATAGGTGTTATACACAACTAATGGGGATAGGAGTGATTAATGGTGGATGTGCACCCCGCGAGATGGTCGCATGTCGCCATGTGTCTGACTAACTACAACGATCAGATGTTGCGACAAGTGCTTGCAACTCTCACCATGCGAATAGGCGTGACTCTTCTTTGACCGCAACTTTTCTTCATAGATTTGACGCTTTTTGGAGTCACTCAAGACATTATAAGCCTCAGATATTCGCCTGAACGTTGTTTTAGTTTTTTCTTTATTCTTCACTTCTTGGTGATGATTTCTATTTGGATGTCACTTCATTGTAACCTCTTGTATGCTTTCTTAATCTCTTCTTTTGTGATTGTAAAAATTGAGGAGTGAAAAAATTCTTCTTCTAACTTTACAATCTAATTCAATTATAGAAAAAAAAATTATAACTTTGGTAATGGAGTTTGTGAAAATTTTTAGTTTTTGAATTTGAATTTTCTGGTCTTTACATTTCAAAATAAAAGTCCTCACTTTTCGAGAATAATCATCAATAAAAATAGCAAAGTAGGATGCACCGCCTAGTGTCTTAGCATCCATAGTGCAAACATTAGTGTGGACTAAATCTAGAACATGTGATCTCTTATGAGGTCTAGAACTATAAAATGATACTCTAGCATGCTTTCCAACAAAACAATGAATACAAGTATTTAAAGTTGTACCTTTTACTGGAAGTGAGTGCTTCTTGACTAAAATGCTTAGTCCTTTCTCGTTCAAGTGACCAAGATGCATATGCCACAAATTAAAGAAGGAATCATCAGCTACATTCACCTCTTCTTTGTACAATTTTGTTTGTAACTGGTAGAGAATAATGAGACTATTATCTTCCTTATAACAATGAGAGCCCATTTGGTAATCTTGCATTTTTCACTACCAAAAGAAGTACAATAACCCTTTTGATCCAATGCTTTCACTGAGATCAAATTGAACCACATATCTGGCGCATGCCTAACATTCTTCAACTGCAACTTATTACTTCTTATGTTGGTTTCAAATCACACATCATCCATACTAATGATATCACATACACACCTCTTTATCTCCCAATTCAATCTTGCCAAAATTTCTAGCAGTATTAGAAGTGAAAAATTCATGCCTCATAATAACATGACATGAAGCACCAGAATCCATAATCCAAGTGGAATTATCACAGACAAGATTAACATAGTTTTCATCATATGTGATAAGAACATTTTCATAAACAATAGCATCAATTTCTTTATCACTATCTTTATCTTTGTCTTCGTTTCTTTCCCTTGATTGTTTTCTTTTCAAGAACCTACAATACTTTTTGATATGCCTCAGCTTACCACAATGGTAACAAATGAACTCCTTTCTTGTCTTGTACTTTTTTTTTGACTTGCTTTGGCCCTTTGACCTGTCAGAATTGTGAGATTTTCTACTGTGCCTTTTCTCCCATGACTCTGAAACAAGTGCTTCTGATTAGGAGAAGGCATTAATCAAACTCCGTTCTTTTCTTATGGATTTTTCGTTCAACATTCTCTCTTTAACCATTGCTAACATCAACTTTTTTTTTGGAGTTGAGTTAGTCAGTGTCACAACCAGAACTTCCCAACTATCAGGTAAAGAACTTAGCAACAAGGCTCGCAACTCATAATTTAAAGTGATGTCATTATTTGTCAGTTGGTTCACAGTCTCTTGAAATATGCTCAAGTGCTTCAACATTGATTTACCTTCAATATATTTCATATTGACTAGCTTCCGAATAAAAAATGTTTTGTTTTGCACATTTTTCTTCTCATACAACTCCTTCAATTTCTTCCACATCTTCTCAACTTTAGTTTCGGTATCAACATGCAGATACACACTAAGATCAAGCTATTGCCTAATCAAAGTAACTTCCGATTCAGCTTCTTCCCTTCAACATTAAATTTGGTACCTTTGGTTTTATTCCCCTCCACAAGATCATACAAGTCCTTACTATACAATATATCTTCCATCAGGATCTTTCAAATTGAGTAATTTTAGAATTCAATTTGACCATATTTGGCCCATGAGTATTTTTCTCCATTTAACTAGCACAGAAATAAATAACCAAAGCTTTGGATACCTCTTTGTTGGGAAAATTAAAGTTCAGATAAGAACCTATCTAACAGCAAAAGTACCAAAATATTTTTTCACAACCTGTGCAATCAAATAGGCAACTCCAAAGATACTCCAAGCAGCAAATATAATGGCAGAAATTAAATAATCAAACACTGAAATTTTTATCGTGGAAAAATTCCAAAGGAGGAATAAAAAATTCATGGAACCTAATCCAGTAAAATTTTTCACTATTAAAATAATGGGTACACAATCAATCTTTCTAGTAACATTAGGGCATCTCAATAATCAACAAAATACATCATCAAAACTGATAGAATCAACATAAACCCTCCATAAAGTGGGTATCTCAAATCAGTCAAAAGAAAAGGTAATACAACTAGCAAGTTATATTCTAATGTTCATCTTTACACCAAGAATAACATACTAAAATTTCATAAGAAATAGAGTAAATTTACCGGTTCAATAGGAGCACATTGAAACTGCCATTTTCCCTTTTTTTTCTCTTCTCCTTTGTCGATGACTCTCTCCTCTCCCTCATTGTTTCTTTTTCTTTCTTTTTTTAGGAGTGAGAATGGATCGCGGGTATCCGATTATCCATCCAAACCCAAACTGAACCAATTAAATTGGTTCTGAAACTAATGGGTAATCGGGTTTAACCCAACCAAATCAATGATTCTCTCTAGTAATTGGTTCGGGTAACGGTTCTGGAGGTGCGGAACCCGAGCCAACCCATAGACCCGACCATATATTAATTAAATAAAAAAATTTAAAATATATATGTTTTTTAATATGTTTGGATTTTAATGTCTTTAGTGTTTAATATGTTTGAATTTTAATGTGTTTAGTTTTTAATGTATTTGGTGTTTAACATGTTTGGATTATTTCTATTAATGTTACATGTTTAAAATTTCGTTTTTTTCTTTTTATTTTTTATGAATTTCTGTTTCATCGGATACCTAATTACCCGAACCGAACCAATCTGTTTTTATTTGGTTTGGTTTGCTTCAGGTACACACAAAAAAGTGTAAATTTGAACCAAATCGAACCAATTATAATTCAATTGGTTTGGTTCTAATTTCACCTTAAACCCAAACTAACCTAACCCGTGCTCACCCTACTGTTTTTTATTTAAGTTGACCCCACTTGAATTGGGGACCCACCAACAATTTTGTACAACCTATCTTTTTTTTTGTTTCTTTCATATATATTTTTGTAAATAGTGATTGAACTCTAGACTTTTCACATATAGAGACTTTATACCATATCATAAAATTACTTGCCAAAAAATTTGAACTAGTAGGCATAGATATATGAATAATTTGAACTGGTGCTATACACAAATAAAGGGGATAACGGTGATTAATAGTGGATATGCATTCTGCGAGATGGCCGCATATCGCCATGTGTCCGACTAACTACGACGACCAGACGCTGTCGCAAGTGCTTGCAACTCTCGCCATGCGAGCATGCATGACTCTTCTTTTACCGCAACTTTTCTTCATAGATTTGCCACTTTTTGGAGTCACTTAAGACATTATAGGCCTCAGATACCTGCTTGAACGTTGCTTTAGCTTCTTCCTTATTTTTCACTTCTTGGTGATGGTTTCTATCTGGATGCCACTTCATTGCAAGCCTCTTGTATGTTTTTTTAAGCTTCTCTTTTGTGGCATTTGTAAAAATTAAGGAGTGAAAAGTTTTTTCTTCTAAAACAATCTAGTTCAATTATAGAAAAAAAGATTATAACTATGATAATGAAGTTTGTGAAAATTTTCAGTTTTTAAATTTAGGTTGGATGTGGATGTGGGTTTGGTGTGTGTGGTTGCAAGAAGGTGTGGATGGTTGGTGATAGAAGTTGAGTTATTTGAAGAAGAAAGGAATGTGTTGGTGCTAGACTCATAAGCAATTTCAGTTATTAAGAGAAAAAAAAGGACAATACACACACAAAAGTAGCAGGACGTTCACCTTCAAAGAGAGGGTCTTCAAAACTTTTTTTTAAACACTTGATTCTTGCTAACTACAAGAAGCTCCTGTCCCATATCCCTAAACTTCTCTATCCAGACCTATCTTGGAGCATAACACCTATATAAATTCCATAAGTAACTTTTTTAGTCACAAATTTATTCTTCAATTTGTTTAACTTATGAGAGCACTTAGTCAATGACGATGCTCAAAAAAGGAATGTTAGAATATATTATGATCAATTAGTTTTCATTAAAATTATTTAGTATATCTGAATATTTATTATAGGATAGTATGTCTTTATTATTTCAATTCTCCTACCACCTATAAATACCATTTTATATTGTATCATTCCACACAACTTGAATAGACACAAATCCTTTTTCTATTGCTCTCTCTTATCCTTTCTAACATGGTATCAGAGCCGTAATATCTTTCTTGAAGTTGAAGAGGATAGGTTATTTTTCTTTTAGTGAAATTATCTCTTTTTCACACTTTTTCTTTGTGTCATTTTTCTTGCCTTTTGTCACTTTTTTTTATGTCTTTTCACTTCATCAATTAAGCTATCCTTTTTGTCTTCTAATTTTTTGAGTCTAATGAATCAAACACCATTGTTATTCGCTACTTACCCATTCCCGTGAAAAAACTATGTATTTTTCGTCACCTTCCGGCAGTTTGTCAACTTTTGGCATTTTACCATCTCTTCGCAGTTTACCACTTTTCGTCAATTTTCGGATACTTCGCCATCTTTTTGGCAGTTTCGTCTGCACTTTCCTTGTGACAGTTCTGTCTGTGCTTCCTTGTAACAGTTCTATCTACGTTTCTTTGTGGCAGTTCTGTCTGTGCTTCCTTGTGGTGGTTTTGTCTACGCTTCCTTGTGGCAGTTCTGTCTGTGCTTCCTTCCGGCAGCCCCGTCTGCACTTCCTTCTGGCAGTTCCGTCCGTACTTTCTTCTGATAGTTTCGTCTGCACCCGTTCTATAAGTTTATGTAGTTTTTTTATTTATTTCATTATTTTAAATAAGTTTCAAATTCAAGTTGTCACTTGAGTTTGAGGGAGATGTTAGAATATATCAAGATCAATTAGCTTTCATGAGAATTATTTAGCATATCTGAATATTTATTATGGGATATTACGCCTTTATTATTTCGATTCTCTTACCACCTATAAATACCCTTTTATATTGTATCATTCCACACAACTCAAATAGACACAAATCCTTTTTCTATTGCTCTCTCTTATCATTTCAAACAAGGAGGATGCTCAGTTTGTCCGATGCTTGGCTTAGGATGATGATAGTAACGAACAACAGCAATGAACTGAAATAACAATCCAAATAGGTTTTATAGTTTTCTGATTATTTAACTTGCTGAATTTGTAATTTCAACCCAAGAAAAAAATGAAGAATGTCAGAGTACACTTATCCATAGTAACTATAGATATATAATATTATTACGTTTATAAGGTGATCAATTAGACAAAGATGAGGGTTGGATATTCTTTTTAATTATGGTTTAATAAGGGGTAGAAAACATTGCTATTGGTTTTTCTAAACTATCACTTTAAAAGCGTAACTCATTTCTAACGACGAGGGATGTTTGTGGTGTGGTTTGGATTGATTTTGTATAAAAAATTTATCTAATCTAAATACTAATTTTATTTTTGATACATTTGGATTGGATAATTTTTTTATAGATAATCCGATCAAATCCGATCATATTTCAAATGGTGTCAATTGAATTAGATTTGCCGTTTTATAAATTAAAAAAATAAATATATAACAAGTTTTCACATTGAAAATTTTAAATAACTAGCAATGACATAATAAGTCTTAATAGTATCTTAAAAAACTAATGATAATTCTCAAATTATCACATTGAATTATTCATGACAACAAGGACAAATTTCACTAGTGGATGGGAATCGGTGATGCAGAAGAGAAGAGACTGATAGACGTTCATGACAAGCTTTCCAGAGAAAGATTTGAATTTTTTGGGGAACTGAGAGCTTCCACAGAGACGTCCATAGGTCTCTTAGGCGCAGAGTTGGAGGGCAAAGCTCTAGGGGCTCATGAAAAAAGTTGTAAGCAATCAGGTAGCCTGCAGCAATATTGTAAGTGTTTGATCTGTGCAAGACCCATTTAATTTTATCTCTATCTCCTTCAATCGATACTGACAAAATTATGTTACTAATGTCTTCGGTAAAAACATGTTGAATCATATTTATGTTCCACTGGCTGTTTGAAGTAATCATATCCTTAACCCAGAAAATTGTTGGAATTTGTAGCTTGATGAACTGATTGTGGAGGGACAGAGAACGGATAGGGAGGTGGAAGCCACGGGTCTTCAAAAATTCTAATTTCTAAGCCTGTACCAACGCTCCAAGAAAGCCCCTTCTCAACCACTTTGCGTCCCTCTAACAAGCTGCACCACCCCCATGAAGGTGTGTTTCCAACTTCGGCTTTTAGTGCATTACCATATCGATAATACTTTTCTTTTAAAACTCTAGATAGGAGTGAATTTAGTTGTGTTGTTATTCGCCAAAACTGCTTCTCCAGTAAGGCTAGATTCTGAGCCCTAAGGTCCTTGATCCCAAGCCCCCCTTCCTTCTTAGGTTTGGTCATGGTGTTCCAACTGATCCACACCATTTTTCTCTCTGTACCTCGCTGTTCCCGCCAGAATTGAAAGAGCATACTATGAATTTCTGAGACGAGTGCATCAGAGAGCTTAAAACAGGAAAGTGTATATATAGGGACTGCTTCTCTTACTGCCCTGAGTAGAATATGTCGACCTCATGCTGGCAGTAGCTTTCCTTTCCAGCCTAGAATTTGCTTTTTGATCTTCTCCTTGATGAGGGTGAAGGTAGCTTTTTTAGATTTATTAACAATAGAAGGAAGGCCCAAATATTTATCTATAGCCCCAATGTTGTTAATATTTAATGCCGCTACCCATTGATTTATGAGTAAATCCGGAGTATTACGACTGAAAAAGACTAAGGATTTGTTGAGATTCACTTTTTGTCCGCTAAAGTCCTTGTATGTATGTAAGACTTCCACAATATTCTCGCACGAGTCCGTAGAAGCTTTACAAAATATGATCGAATCATCCGCAAACAGTAGATGATTGACTCTGGGGCATCTCCTTAACACTTGAATACCTTGAATTAGATTGTTTTGTTCTATCTTGTGTAGTAAGAAGGAGAGACCTTCTGCACAAAATATGAAAAGATATGGAGATAGAGGGTCTCCTTGACAGATACCTCTATTTAGTTTAAAAAAACCACAGGGTTGACCTTCCACAATGATAGAATAAGAAATAGTTGTGATTAACTCTTGAATCCAAGCAATCAAAGTACCATCAAAGCCAAATTTAGATAACATGAACCAGAGAAAATACCATTCCACCCTATCATAAGCCTTGCTTATATCCAATTTCACAGCCATTTCAGTCTCCAGCCCTTGCCTCTTATTTTTAAGATAATGCATATATTCATGTGCAATTAAGATATTATCTGAGATCAAAGGACCTTTAATAAATGCACTCTGGTTAAAACTCACTAAATTTGTCATCAAACCTTGAAGTCTAAAAACCAGAATTTTAGAAATAATTTTATAGACCACCATAGAGAGGCTAATAAGTCTCACCTGAGTTATATTGTTAGCATCCAGAACTTTAGGAATGAGACAAATATGAGTGTGATTTAAACTTTTAAGAAGTCTTCCACCTGTATAGAAACTACGAACTGCACAAAATAAGTCACTGCTAATACTATCCAGTAACACTGGAAGAACTTGGCTATCATGCCATCTTCTCCCGGGACACTTTGGGAATACACACTGAAAGTAGCTCTCTTAACTTCTTCTATAGTAATCGGTCTTCGCAGTCTACAGTTCATGGAAGCTGTAACCTTAGGCTCAAATTCGGTGAAATAAGGCTCCGGATCGGTTTGGCATGTGGAAGAGAAAATCTCCTTAAAATATCCTTCAGCTACTCCTGTAATTTCTGAATTAGTAGATGCTGTTTCACCATTTACGCTCTCTAATTTTCAAATTCTATTTCTTCTCATCCTGTTTATGAACCTTCAATGGAAGAATTGAGTGTTGCGGTTCCCTTCTTAAAGCCATTTAACCTTGGACTTCACCTTCCAACACATCTCTTCATCATGGTAGGCTATTTCTAATTTTCGCTCTAGTTCCAATAGCTCCTCTCCACCATACATGCCCGTTGATCTCAGCTCTCCAATCCGACAGTTTAGTTGCTCAATCTATTTTTTAGAGTTGTGATTTCCCTCCCTTTGCCATTGAACGAGATGGTGTCTACACCTTTTTAACTTTTCGGCCAGAACAAACATTGGGGAGTTTGAAATTTCTTCTTTCCAAGTATCACAAATAATCTGTCGCACCTCAGGTTTTGAGCACCATCTCTCTTGGAATGTGAATCGCCTCTTAGATCTTTCTGGTCTCGGGTTAGAGTTTATCAAAAGTGGGACATGGTTTGAGCCCAACTTAGAGAGCCTAAGGACCACTGAATTAGCATACATCGACAGCCAATCAGTCTTGGCGAGGGTCCTATCCAATCTTTTCTGTACCAAATCATCCCCACGACGCCTATTTGACTAAGTGAAAGGTCTCCCTACCATCCCTAGGTCCATAAGAGTTTCATCATCAATAAAGTTGTGAAATGCAGTGATGGAGGATGCCGATTTAGCAATACCTTCCAATTTCACAGCTTGTGAAGTGATGGCATTAAAGTCTCCCATGACTACAACCTTTCCTCCAAATTATTGGATAAACATCTGTAATTGAGAAAATTGCAATGAACATATCTGCTCATTGGTGTTTAAGTGCACCCCTATCAAACCCCAGCTTTCATTAAGACCCTGATCAATAATTCTTGCCGCAATAAAGAATTGGTTAGATTGCACAACCTGCATTGTCACCCCTTCCCTCCAAGCCAACGCCATTCCTCCCGCCACACCATCAGGGTCTACGAGAAACCAATTACTAAAGCCAGTTGCCCTTAATTTTTGCTCCACATTGCAAGCCTGGTTCTTAGTTTCGCAGAAGAAACCAAGCTCAGGGAAGTGGGATCTTGACATCCCTTTCAAATGATGGACTATCAGGGGTCTTCCCAAACCCTGACAATTCCATCAGAGTAGCCTTATATCTCCTTGGGTGATAATTGAAAGCTGGCACCCTCCACCTAATCATCCAAAATCTAATTAATACTAAGGCAAAGCTTTTTCTGCTAATCATTATTTTCTTTACCCACACTCCTCCTTTTCTCTCCAGCTTGTTTGATGTAGTTACCTCCTTCCATTGCCATTTGCTTCAGTCTAGGGATCTTCCCTTTTTTAGCGGCCATATTAGCATTACTCGTATTTCCATTAGCATCAATCTGAGCTATAAGGATTTCGCCCAAAATCATCAGGGACGTAGTGTCATTTGTAGGCATCCAAGAATCATCAGTACCCTCGTTTGAGTCCTCCGCACTAGCCTCTGCTTTGCTGCTTGTTGGTCCTTAGTTTGTACCCCCTGTTCTGACATGCTAAGTTTTGAGAAGCCTTCTATCAACCAAGCTAGGGATACTTTCTTCTTTGGGTGAGGCGACATTGAGCTTGCTGAGTTTGATTTATTATAAAATTCCCTTTCATTATTTACAATTCTTCTTCCCACTTGATCAGACTTCACCCAGTCTCCAATTTTATTTTCTTGAATATGACCAGCAACAGAATCTTCTAACCATTGTGAACAGTTTTTTATCTCGTGGCTTAAATTTACACAATAGGTGCACACGATGCCTAGTCTTTCATACCTAAGACCTATTTCGATGGTCTTCTTATCCAGACCAGCAATCAGCAGGCTGTCTTTTACTTCTTTCTCACCACAAATATCAACCCTAACCTTGAGGATTCTATTTTCTTTTCCCCTAACCTCAAAAAAACCCAAATCAGACACCTTCCCAGGCTTCCTCCTATTTTTCTCCCTGCTTCTATTGTTTTGAACTTTTCTGGGATCCCCCACAATTGCATTCAGACTGAGAATTCAGATATTACATTGTTAGCAGCCTCCTCCTAGACATTCCATCTTCTAACGTGTAAAGCAAAATTCTTGAATAACCAAGGAGAGTCTTTTTCAATTTTCAGTAGTTCTTCTTCCATATCAAAGAAGAATTGAAAGACATTAGGTTTTATTTCAGTAACTCTAAATCCTTTCGGCTTACCCCATATTGCTATTAATGCATTCTCCATGGTGCCAGTTGTAAATTGTCTATTAGCGAAGAGTCTGCCTATCAGGCTATTGGCGTAGGCCTGAACCCCTTCTTTGATATGTTCTTCTCCAAGAAATACCACCCCTCCAGGACGATCTTTTGCATTCTGTTTCCTCCAACCCGCCTCTTCCCTCTTATCTCCCATACTGCACCGTCGTAATGTAGTGATCAGGTGCTCGGTGGTGGATCAGATCACAGTTTGAATTTTATCAATTTAAGGAGTCTTAGTAGGCGCTATTATAAACCCTAGCAGAGCACTAGAAAAGCCTTAGTAGGTGCTATAGCGTGTAAATTTCAATTAAAATTCAATATTATTTTAGTAATTTCACTTACCGCTTAAAAGAGAGGTTCATTGTTATTTTTCGAAATATTTTTATGAGCGTTTAAATCTTTTCAAATACGTTTTTGTAGCTTACCCAAAGTGGACTTATTTAATTTGTTTGGGCCATAAACTGAACCTATCACATAGTTGCCCATAATCTACTCACATTGTTAACTTTTTTTTCTCAATTTTATTTGCACCAATAAATATATACCAACTCGTAAATAATTTACGAGTAAGGGAAAAAAAAAAATCTTATAATGCCATAACAATTTAATCCCACTATTTCTGCTAAGATCCCATATTTTATTGATACATTTTTCATCATACAAATTTTATGCCTTTTTGGTATTTCATATAAGACATACATAATAGTAATAAACTATTAGTTAGTATTCTTAAAAAAAAAAAAAATTTATCATATGTTAGGTGCATTACTGGATAGTAAAATTTAACATATTTGTGTATATGAGTATTTATTAATTTTATCCTACATGAGCTCATATATTGACACAATAAAAATTATACAGGATAAAATTATATAATTAACACACGTACAAAACACCAGATTATAGTACAAATTAAAAATTTATACGATATATTTCTTATTTAACAT
>NC_029792.2:118372613-118389436 GCF_000816755.2 Arachis ipaensis
TATGTCACATATAACAGTGAGAATATATAACTTCACATACGCAAATTAAGTTTTGCAAATCCCATTAACTTAGCATGTGAATTACTATTTGTAAACATCGTTAGTTCACCTAATAAGAATTATAGTTAAAAGGAAAAAAGGTCACAAGGCAAAGAAGATAAGAATATTCACTCAATATATAATTTAGTTTTAGGTTAATTTTTAAATTTTGAATAAAGTATATATATTGTCTTTAAAATTTGTTAAAAACTTTAAAAAAAATCTCTAAATTTGATTTTGAATTAATTTTGTTTCAGAAATTTTCAATTTATATCAAATGTATATTGACAACTAATTTTTAAGTTTAGGACTAATTCAACAATAATTTTACAAGAATAATATTTAGGACAAGTTACATAAATAAATTATTTAGAGTTTAAATTCATGCAAATGTAACTTTTGAAAATAAATACCTTCGTGTCCTAAACATACCTTATGTACACCCTGCCATGGTTTACAAATTACATGTAATTCGCTATAAGGTCTCACGAATTATAATCAAAAGTCAAAACACACTAAATCATAATTCTTTATTTTCTATCGCGAATTATTAACGAAAATAACAATACATAAACCGCTACCCTGTCATTATTTATGAGCAAACGGCAGTGAAGCATAATCCGCCTAGAGGCTATCGTGTATATCCTTGTAAACCCTTGCTCATGTATTGAATTTTTTTAAATAAATTAATTTTTTTAAGTTAAATAATTTTATAATCTTATTTTAAACTTTTTTATAATAAGTAATGATTTAATGTTAAAATTTATTATTATATTATATTTTTTTTATTTTTCTAGAGTAAATTTTATCACTATCAAATTTTTAAATATAGGATGAATATTCCTATAAATATTTAGAGTCATCTTTTAACTATAAGTAAGAGAAATTGGAGCATATCTCCTAAAATTTTTCGTAGAATATATGCTAAAACGTACTCTGATTAGTATAAAATTTAATGTGCTTTACAAAAATAAAAAATGGTTAACATAATAATAATTTTATCACATTGAATAATTATATCTAAAATAAGTCGCCAAATTATTTTTTTAATAATGGTCCTAACATTTTTTTAAATGGATAAAATATGTGTATGGATTTTTCACTTATATACTTTTATATTATTCATGATTATTATTATTTAATAAATATTTTATGTTCAAAATGTTATTTATTTATTTATTTTAACTGACCTATAATTTTATTTCTATTGTTATGTTATCATTGGTTTTTTAAGATAATGTTGAGACTTGTTATGTCCAAGGTTCTAAAAATCGAACCGGTCATCAAACCGTTTTAGCTACTGGTTCATAGATTTAACCGGTTCGACCATGGTTGAACCGAAAAAACCGTTTTATAATAAAATAATAAATAAAATATAAATACATTTCGCGAAAAAATACCATCCAAGGTTCCTGTTCATGCATCTGAAAACGGACATCACCAAACAAAGCCATATAAATCAATGGCACCAGACATCCAAAGAAGTTGTCTCTTGCCAAAATTTCATTTCATATTACAACATATGTAGACAAAAAATGATGCAAGTGATATGAAAACTCTATAATGGTTATTGAACATGCATGCTCTCATGAACACTAATCAACTAATCAATGCCATCAATGCGGCAGGTGCTAGTCCACACGGCACCATGTGGCTCTGATCTAGTAGCTTGCACTCAAAGTTCTGAGTCTGCATAATAGTTATATGTATGATCAATAATACTAGCTGCTAGTACCATCCATAATGAAAAAAGTTTAGGAGTCAACAATTTTAATTTATATTAGCTAACACTCTTAGTCAATTGTTTAACGCCTTTAGTTTAACAGTCTAATACTATATTTTTAACCAACACTTTTAAATATTACTGACTAATTATTCAATAATGTTTTATACATATTAGTTATATACTAGGAACTTAATTCTTACATACATATAGATAACACAATAAAGAGTTTTCAGTAATGGTTTTTGTGAGGGTGTCTATTTAGTGATTCCAATACAATATATTCGATGAAAAATAATTTTTTTAGTCACAACAATAACCACTATTTCATTACATAGGATAGTAGCATTAGTGTAAGATGTTGAAGACTCAAATTTCAACTACTCTTGACGTTAATTACTTGATTCAGCAGAATAATTTGGAAGTAGAAGAATGAGTATATATATAGTATACCTCACAAAGCTGGACAACAGTTATGTCTCTAATTCCTTGTTGATACCAAATCACAAATGCCAAGTAATTAGGGTTACTGCTACTCTCATCTATCTTGAATGTTATGTTCTCGTGTGGATGATTGCATGCAACCCTGCATATACAGATACAGAAAACTATAAATACTTCATTCTTAGCTTGCGTATGTGCATATATAAGGATCTAATTAAGAAAAAATGTTAATTATTAAGGTTTAACACCCATAAACTAATCAATTATCAATGCTTTAACAATTAATTATGCTTCAAGCAATTGACAGCAAGGTTTAGATTTTAGAACCAACAATTAATCATGCTTCAAGAAATTTGCTTCAACAATTAATCATGCTTCAAGCAATCAGCTTCAACAATTAATCATGCTTCAAGCAATCAACAACTAGGTTTAGACTTTAGAACCAACAATTAATCAATGCTTTAACAATTAATCATGCTTCAAACAATCAACAGTAAGGTTTATAACCAACAATAAATCAATGCTTCAACAATTATTATTACAAAAAACAAAATTTAGAAGTTTGTGATTAACTTTCATTAGATCCGGGAGGAAGAGAAGGTTCATTTGAAGCCAAATTATTCTCAGCATTATTATTCCTAGGTAGTTCTTGGTTGATACTCTCATCCATACTTAAACATTATCAGCAATCCAATAATGGTTTTTTCCAATTACAATATCACAACAACCCTTCCAACCCAATAATCTCAAGTTCACAACAAACAACATCCAAAATTATTCAAAATTATTCACAATTATTCAACAAACAACAAAATTTAGTTCAGCAAACAAAGAAAAATCAGTTCAGTGAAAAGAAATTATTAAACAAAGTTCATAGTTCAGTTCAATAACTTCAGTTGAATTAGTTCACACATCACAAGTTCACAGTTCAAAGAAAAATAAAATATCAGTATCACTATATCAGTATATCAGACTTCACACTTCAGTGACTTTAGTTCACAGAGCTTCACAGATTCAAACAATTATTCAATCATAATCATTTGGGAGACAGAGACATGCAATAATTATTCACTCAAACAATCATATCTAAAAAAAATTACCTGGAAGCTCGAAGACGCCTTCAACAGAGCATGCAAGAGGGAGACAGAGACACCGAGTGACCAAGACAAGGAGCAGTGGTGGAGCACCTTTGAACCGAGTGACCAACAGAGCTAGTGCCAACAGCAGCGTGGCTGTGCGACGGAGGATTCGACGTTCCCATGGTGGCTGCGCGATGGAAGGGAAGGAAGGTTGCGATGGCTGCTGTGCAGTGGAGGAAAGGGAGCGAGCAGACAGTGGCTGTTCGAAGGAATGACAGCAGCGGCACGAGGCGGTGGCTGGACGGAGGTGAGGGATGACCAGGAGCTCGATGAGATTGGGAGGAGCCTTGTCGTGTAAGAGAGGCGTTCTGGACTTCTGGAAGCTGGATCTGGGCATCAGGATGGAGTTAGGGCTAACTAGCTAATTGCAGAGGTTGAAACCGCAATGTTTAGCTATCCATTCAAAAAATCGGCTAGGTCACAGTTCGGTTCGACCGACCGGTTCCCGGCCAATTTACCAGTTCAATTCCGATTTTTGAAACCTCCGATTTTGCTATTTGCCCGAGCCGTATTTCTTTACGATTCACGGTTCAACTGGTTTGACCGACCGGTCCAAACCGGTATTTAGAACCTTGGTTATGTCATTATTGATTATTTAAAATTTGATGTTGAGACTTGTTATATGTGTTTAATTTTTTTAATTTACAAAACTGCAAATCCAATCCAATCCAAACCGCTTGAAATTGGATCGGATCAAATTTTTTTAAAAAAAATCATCCAATCCAAACCGCACTGCAAGTAAAATTAGTGTTCGAATCGGATGAGTTTTTGACTCAAAACTGATCCAAACCGCACCGCGAACACCCCTATGCTTGACCATTGTTTGCTCATAAATCGCGATAGGGTGTAGTGGTTTATGCATTGTTATTTTCCTTCATAATCCGCGATAGGGTGTTGCGAACTATGACTTAGTGTGTTTTGTCTATAATTCGTGAGACCCTGTAGCGAATTACATAAAGTATGTTTAGGATATGATTGTAACCTATTTTCAAAAATTGCATTTGCATAAATTTAAACTCCAAATAATTTATTTATGTAACTTGTCCTAATATTTAACACAAGAAAGACAGACACAAAGTTCTATCACAAGCTCGTCAATCATTATTGCCAAATTTGCCTTAAATATTTTTTTTAAAAAAATTTAGTTGTTAGGGGTATAATTGATATAAATCGAAAATTTTTAAAATAAAATAAAATTTAGAAATATTTTTAAAACTTTTAACAAACTTTAGAGACAAAATATACCTAAAATTTTCTAGTAATAAGAAAAACTCCAATTCCTTTTTAGTTTTTTTTCATAGTTTTAGTTTTCTTTTCTTATTTTTCTGCAACATTTGCTCCTTTCAAATGGATTTTTAGCAACTTCAAACAGTGGATTATAACATTCTCTTGTAAATTTTTGTATTTCTCACAAAAAAGAATATTTTGTTGTTGGGTTCCATCTCATTTCTTTTCTATTTTTGTTTATTATTAATGACTTCTTGTTAATAAAAATTGTTAGTTGAATTTTATGAATATTTGAATTCTTATTATCTTGAAATTTATGTTTAATTGAGCAAGTGTTGATTTCCTTGTAATTTTAGTGAAGTTGACTTGGAATGTGTTTCTTGAGTATTAAAATTTTAGGTTTTATTTTTGAACTCAAGTGTTGTTGAAATGTCTTTGTATATCATGGAGTAGAATCCTTACTCTAGGATAAGAGTAAAACATAGGAGAGTTTGGAGTTTAATTATTTTTCATGATTAATGATAATTAGACAATAATTGAATCGGCATGACTCTGATTAAATTGATTGGCATAATAGAACGAATTAATTCAATGACATTAGAAAAAATATAGAAAAATTAATTTTATATGCAGCCTATTGCAGCCAACTTTTCAAAAAGTCATGATTTTAAAATTTTAGATATCTATATTTTATAGGGCTTCACTTTCTTTTCCTTTCCTTTGTCTTCTTCTCTCCCCTCCACCTTTCTTCATACAGTTGCGCATGCATGACTAAGATCGTTGCCTTCTACTGTTGTCCCAAACCTCTTCCACTCACCGCCGCACGTTCACTGATCACTGTTGCACATCGTTGCACCTTCCCCCCATCTCGCACGCGCACGTACACTTCAGATCTCAGTCTCACCTCTCTGTCACCAATCTCACTCGATCTCTTTCACTATTGCCAATCTCTCAACCCCGTGCTTTCATCACTTACACGACCGGTGATCTATTTTTTTTACTAATTTTGAGTTTCAAGACGGTTATCTTCTTTTTGCTCAAGCTCCTCCAGCACCATTCCTGTTGTCTCTGCCGTCTGTTCTTTGCGGATTTGCTTCACTAGGTAGTTTTTATTTTTTTTAATTTGCCATTTTTTTTTGCAATTCATGTTGTATCTGTTAGCTTCCATGCATTAGAGAAAGAAACAAAATGAAATTGAATTGTTGTTATAGTTTGCCATTCATTTATTTATCTATACTTAAATAAAACTTGAAATAGACATGAAGATAAAGACAAAGAATAATTTACTTGTGTATATTGTTCATATTGAAATGCAAAAAATAATGCTACCTATATATACAAAACTAACTTACAGAATGGCTAAAATAATAAAATCTTTTAGGTGATTCCTTTACCTGTCAAAAGGTTAGTAAGCATAACTACTAGCTTTATTTTTAGAAGGAACGTGGATAAGCTATGAATGTAATTGAATGAGAAAAGCTGTGAGAAAGAAATTTATTCTATTAGTTGGACTGAAATTATTTGTGTATGGACTACTATGATTCTTCTTTGGTGTTGTCATGGGTAAGAGGGCAAGGATGGTTTAATATGCCCCCGCAAGCTAGAAGGTGAAAAATGTCAAGAACACCAAGCTTGGAAAGATTGAGATGAAAGAGTTCAGGAGATAAAGGCTTGGTAAATATGTCTGCTATCGGTCTAGAAGAATGTATGGGAAGAAGTTTTATCACTCTAACTTGAGCTTCTGACAAACTAAATGACAATCAACTTCCAGATGTTTAGTCCATTCATGAAAAATCAGATTAGCTACGTTGTGAAGAGCGCTTTGATTATCACAATATAACACTGGTGGACGAATAGGAGATATGTGAAGAAATTGCAACATATTGAGTAACTATTGAAGCTCACAAGTTGTACTAGCAAGAGCACAATATTCGGTTTCGGTAGATGACCTGATAATAGTGGTTTGTTTCTTAGTTTTCCAAGAAATCAAAGAATTTCCCAAGAAAAGCAATAATAGGTTAATAATCTTTGAGTATCGGAGCATCCCACCCAATCAGAGTCACTAAATCCAAGGATTTGAATTTCAGATTCTCTTGGGAAGAAAAAGCCTTTGCTGGGGCTATTTTTTAAATATCTAACATGTGCTTGACAGCTTAAAGATGAAATTCAGTTGGAGATGTCATAAATTGGCCTAATTGTTGAGTGCCATACATGATGTCTAGTCGTGTAGTGGTGAGATAGATAAGTCATCCAACCAAACGACGATAAACAAAAGGGTCAGGTATCATGGGACTATTATCTTAATATAATCTTGTGGCACTACACATGGAAACAGAGGCAGGTTTGGCACCTAATAATCTAGAATCTTCCAAAAGATCAAGACAATATTTATTTTGGGATAAACAAATTTTCTTTGCTGATTGAGCAACCTCAATATCCAAAAAATATTTTAATGGACCCAAGTCTTTAATGCAGAAGTGTTAGTGTAGAATAGATTTAATGACAACAAGTTCAGAAAATGGAATTACCAGTAAAAATAATATCATCTACATAAACTAGAAGGATAGATATTTCAGCACTAGTAAATTTAACAAATAAGCTATAATCACAATCAAATAAGGTCTGCTGATATCCATGAGATAGAAAAAGATTAGAAAGTTTTTCATACCATATACGAGTAGATTATTGTAAACCGTACGATGACTTCAGCAACTTGCAACATAGATTAGATAGAGGAGATGTAATCCCACGTGGTAGAGTCATGTAAACTTCTTCAGAAGATCCCTGTATAAAAAAAGCATTATTGACATCTAATTGATGTATAGGCCAATGCTTTATAGATGCCAAATCCAAAACCAGTCTAATGGTGGTAGGCTTGACAACAAGAGAGAATGTTTTCAAAAAATTAACACCTTCAGTTTGGGTAAATCTCTTAGCCACAAGACATGTCTTATACCTATCAACCAAACCATCAAGCTTGCATTTGGTACGATATACCCATTTACAACCAATCGGCTTAACACTTACAGAACAATCAACAATACACCAGGTTTTGTTCAACTCAAGAGCATTCAACTAATCTTTCATAGCTTTGCGCCAATTAGAGTGGGTACTGGCATCCTTAAAAGATTGTGGCTCAATATTAGAATATATAGGTAAAATAAACTGATTATGTGAAGGTAAAAGAGAAAAAAAAAGACATGACTGAAAATAAAGGATACTAATACTTTGAGGAAGAGGGATTTGCATAGGTGAATGAGGAATTGAACAAATAATCAGATAGATAAGCTGAAGGTCAGCAAGGTCACTCGACATAATGAGGAATGATGAGGTGATGATGTATGTTTATTGTTGAAGGAGAGGAGGATGCATGACTTAAAGGAGGCTTGACATTCATGGGTTCAAGCTGGTTAGAACATGATGGTGAAGAAGAAGGGATTAGCATCGAAGAGGGAGAAGAGGATGTCCTGTGTCGTGTGTTTGGAGAACTAGGAAAAATAGATGAGTGTGGATCAACAGGTATAGGTGAGGGTCCGACTGAAAGGGTTATTGTATTTCTGGGTGAAGGAATATGGTTTGGTTATGTGTAGTATGTGGGCTGGGAAAAAGAAAAGTGTGTGGCCTATCAAGAGACTTTAAAGAATTTTTGTGAGAAGGAGAAGTGTTTGGTTCAGATTTGGGTTGTTGGACTAAAGGAAGGAGTTTGGCTATTTTTGTGGACTAAAGGTAAGATTACTTCATAAAAAATAACATTCTTGGAAACCTTAATCTTTTTTTTTTTTATCAAAAAGATAGATAATATATCTTTATATCTATTTGAAATATCTATTTGAAATCCAATAAAAATACCCTTTTTAGTTCTTGGATCAAATTTTAATCTATTTATTGTAAGAGTAGAAATATAACACAAGCATCGAAAAACTTTTATGTCATGATAATTTGGAAATAGGTAAATAAAACCTCAAATAGTGTTTTAAAATTAATTAAAAAAGGTAAACCGGCTATATTTAAAATATGTTGGTGCTTGCATTCGATCCTACCATTTTGTTGTGGGGTTTCAACACAACTACATTAATGAATTATGCCTTTGTAAGAGTAAAAGTTATGTAAACGAAATTCTGATCCATTATCTGAATGAATGCATTTAACTTTAGAGTTAAATTGTCTTTTAACTAAGTTGATAAAATTTTTTACATGATTTTGTACTTCTCATTTCGATTCTAATAAAACAACCTAAGTAAAATAACTAAAATTATCAACTATAGTAAAACAATATTTGTGATTATGAATAGAATTTTGCCAAAATGATCCCATATATCGAATTGTGATATATCAAAATTAGCACTTACTTTGGTAAATCTTTGAGAAAAAGAAAGTTTCTTTTGCTTAGAAAAATGACAAATATCACAAGCTTCATCATGATGCATGGAAATAAAGAAAAATTTCTATGTAAATAATTAAGCCTTTGTTCACAAAGATATCCTAAACGAAAGTGCCACAAGTTGGATGATGTAATGGGTGAATTTGTTTGGATTGTATGAATGGAGTGTGAAGGTGATGGATTAGAATGAAGGTATTTCAAGAACATGTAATCCCTCTCTCATTCTACCCAAACCAATCGTTCTCGAATTGTTAACCTGTAAAATATAATAAGAGGATGAAAAATGAGTTGACATTGAAGATTGAAGTAACTTTGGATTTGGAAACAATATTAAAATTAAAATAATGCAAATAAAGAACATCATGAAGGATTGAACAACACCTTTATATGAAGCGGTGACTTGAATGTTATTTGGTAAGTGAACAATGATAGAAAAAATTTTGCAATATGAAATAAACCAAGACAACTTTGATGCAATAGGATATGTGGCACCAGAATTGATAATCCAAGAATTTAAGAAAATGTTTCTGTTGGTAAAATTATTTAACGTAGAAAATGTGTTTAAAGAACAAAGGTAATAAACACTTGAATTTGACAGAAGCCCAATTTGATTGGATGGTCCATTGTCTTTGGGAAGGGATGGAGTGACGATGACTGCATTTGTAGAGGATGAAGTATGATCATGAAACCTTGGATGGTCAGGATGACGTGGGTGCCTCAGTGGGTACCTGTGTTTCGAGTAGCATACTTCAACCATGTGGCCACCGCGACCGCAATATGTGCAGAGCTTCAAAGTGGAGGAGCCGCCACTTGTTTTATAGATGGAGAATAGATCATCAAGAATGTCGACGGTAGCCTGTAGCTGACTTACGTGTTGGATGACCAAGGTGAAGACTCTGGTTACCAGCGGCAATGGGTCCAGAAGAAGCACTTGAGACTAAACCACCGAGAACTATTCATCCAATCTCTTGAGAAATCGAATTATGAAATCATGTGATCCATGAGATGCTGATGGGCAGGGACAGACCGGGAGAGGACGAGAATTGTTAAATTCCTCCGAGAGAAACTTCAGAGATGCACAAAATTCAATGACAGACATATTACCATGCTTGAGTGCATAGACTTCTTCTTGCAACTCAGTAATGCAGAGAAGATCGCTTTGAGCAAAGAGTTCTTTGAAGTCTATCCACATGGAGAAGGTAGTAGCAGATGACACTTTGAATAATAGAAGGGGGGACAGAGAATGAAACAGCCAAGAAAAGACCAAGTTGTTGCAACGTTCCCAGGCTAAAAAAAGAAGATCATTAGGCAGAGGAGGAACTAGTAAGAAACCCATGTTTATTCTTAGAAATAATGGCCATGGTGAATGATAGTTACTTCTTGTTAGAATATGGGTAACCGAAACTGAGGTGGGGTTCTCACTAGGATGAATGTAGTAGAGATTGGTGGGATCCTGAGCTAAATTAGAAAGATGGTCATCCATCGCGGGAGAAGGCGAGGGACATTGATGATTTGGATTGGCTATTTTAACCATGGATACCAGCAGAGTTCAAAAAGAGCTCTGATACCATAATAAAACTTGAAATAGACAAGAAAATGACAACAAAGAATGATTTAATTGTGCATATTTTTCATACTGAAATATGAAAAACAATGCTACCTATATATATACAAAACTGACTATGAATACGAAATGGCTAAAATAATAAAATCTTCTAGGTGATTTCATTAGCTATCAAAACATGAGTTAGCATAACTAAATGTGTTTTTAGAAGGAATACGGATAAGCTAAAATTGTAACAAATGAGAAAAGGTGTGACGAAGAAATTTATTCTATTTGTTGGGCTGGATTTGTTTGTGTATGGACTACTGTGATTCTTCTTTAGTGTTGTCATGGATAAGAGGAAAAAGATGGTTTAATATACTTTTTCTTCATTTATTTATCTATCTTGTTTGAATTTCCTTTTATATTGATAAACATTGAATTTAACTTTTGATATTGCCTTATTTTGACGAAGTTTGAATTTTCAGCATGTGGCTTCAAAACATGGCCTTAGAATGGTTGACACAAAATATGAACTTGGGAAGGCAGAGGACGGTTAAATTATGTTGATTGATAAGGTTCAGTGAAATTCCTTATGTTTATTAGATTCTCACATGCAATCCACACAATTTATCAATAGAGTAAAGTTTTTTATTTCATAATTGCAAGTGCACACTCCTAATTCAAATAGATATTGGATTGCTAATTCTTATCTTGAGCGTTTTCAAAATAGTTTGGAGCCTAAAAATGTTGATAAGATGCTCTCTATATGTACAGTAAGTTTATTTCCTATGTAGAGTACATTATATTTTTATTTTTTTTCTTAAAGTTTTAGGGACATATTAGCTTATGTGTGAATTACTATTCTTTGTTCGGTGCATTGATAAAATATGGACAATTAAGTAATTTAATGATCTTTAAAAATTAAATTTTTAAGAGTACTTGAGACTGTGTTTCAAAAATCACTGTCTTTTGTGAAGATGAGGTATATTTTATTTTATACTTGTAATTAACTAGATTGTATGTTAATAAGGTATCATACAACACTAATAGATCGTGTTCAGGTTCTTTCTGAAGCTTCAAAAGATCTTGTTTGCAAATTGTCTTGGTAGTATTTTTTTAAAACTTCCCTTTTTTTTCACTTGATACGTGTTTCTTTGGGATAAATACACAAATAAATTACCTATAGAATTATGTGTTTCTTGGCTTTTGGAATCATAATCATTTAAATTGATAATACAATTTTTACCCAAAGATGCTTTAATAACCATGGTTTTGGTTGCATGGCATGTCTGTCATGTCTAATCCTCATTCAAATAGATCATGTATCATGGAAGTTCTTACCTCTAAAATCATAGAAATGACTAATGTTAATTATAGTAATATTGTCTTGTTGTCTAAATATGTCTCCTTATTGTTTCTTCTTCTGTACTATAGCAGGTGACTAATCTAATTGGTTAGCTACTTGGCACTAGGAGGTCGGCAATGTAATTCAATTTGGAACTCTTGTTTCATTTGAGGATAGTTCTGCATTAGCTATTTTGATTGCTTAATCCTTTAGTGTAAGTCGTGGAGTAGATGAATCGCAACAACTTAGTGGATTCATATTTTTGGTAAATACTTTTAAAAATTCGTAGTTTAATGTAATTAGGACGTATACATGTTATTTTTTATTTTTTTCATATAACACTTTTAAAGTATAGAACACATTATTCTCTTTATCATTAGTCTTTCATTTTTTTTCCATTAGGAATACATGCATTTTTTTTGTTAACAATGCCTTATGAACCATAAGAACATCTGAGACTACGGAAAAAACATTTGAAACTACACAAAAAAATTATTTGGATATATGATATTCCTTTTATTGGTGGCATCATAGCATGTATAACGTACTTGTCCTTTAATGATAAATGAAATTTCACACACTAAAATAAGAACATTCGAAACTACCAAAAAAGAACATCCAAAACTTGTTAAAAAGAAACATTCAAAACAAGAATTTAACAAATGCTCAATAGTAAGAACCACTTAACCCTAAACCTACATCATGACAAATTTTTAGAATTCGAACTCAGTACATCACTCCTCAACTGTACATGATAAGCATAAACTACAACCCATAAGAAACTCATCCAAAATCTATTCTGGGATGCCTTCTTCCTCTTGTATGCTTTTTTCTCTACAAATGTATAATAAAAGAAACATTGAAAACGAATGTCAAAAGAACATCCAAAGTTTAAACAAAAAGAACCATCTAAAATTATTAAAAAACAAAACGTCCAAAACCAGAAAAAATACAGAATCATAAAAAAATAACATCCAAAACATCCGAAAACCCACACAAAGCTTCTAATATATCGAGCATGCAACTTCGACAAGTGAGAACAAAACATCTGAAACCTTATATATTGATCTAATCAAAGAAACATCTAAAACCATTTAATAAACATCCAATAACTCAGAAAGAAACAAGTAGAAGGCTTTGAAAAAAAATTCCAATAACTCAAAAAAGAAACATTCGAATGGCCCAAAAAGAAACATCTGAATCCTTATCAAGAAAGCATCCAATGACCCAAAAAGAAACATCTGATATATCAAACATGCAACTTCGTCAAGTGAAAATGAAACATCTGAAACCATACATGATGATCCAACAAAAGAAATATCTAAAACCCTGTAAAAAAATATCTAGTATCTCAAAAAGAAACATCCTAAACCCTACAAAAAAAACATCCAATTAAGATGAAAATCTAATTAAAAAAATCAAAAACCCCAAAGGTGATCATCAATGTTTAAGCGAAATAAATATCTGAATAAAAAAAACAAGGAAAACAACCAAAATCACAAGGGAATGGTGTCGATAATACATGTACACACAGCATCCATAACCCATGCCAATGAAACATCCAAAACGGAGGATAACTAGATTTCATGTTCCCTCCAAACATAAAATTCAAAAAAAAAAGGTGAACTTACACAAGTGGTATTACCTTGTTTATAGAGCCCTTGTAATTGGCAAGAAATGAGTTTTTTCTGTGTCTTTCATAGCGTAGGACGTGCAGAGGCGGGGACCGGAAGACTTTTGATTGAAGCTCGAAGGTGGGCCGCGCAGCGCAATGGCGCCACTTTGGAGCGTCGTTTGTGGCCTAACTGCCGCTGGGGATTTCAAACATCCTTTATAGCGCAGGAGATGCAGCTGCTTGGTGTGACAGACTATTGAATGACAACGCTGATGAGTGTGGCGCAACGATACGGTTGTGGCGTGTCGCGGCGGCTGAGCAAATTGGAGAGGATGGTGAATGGCGCGGCTATTGGAGTGGGAGGAATGGAAAAGGGTTTCTACGGTTGTTTTTTTTTTTCCACTTTATTGTTAGCTAGAGAGAAAAGTGAAAATAAATTTAAGTTCGGCTAGAGGTTGTGAGTTTTTTTTTATTGAGCTTTTTGTTGTAGCCTATACGATAGTTAGTTGCAATTGAATACATTCCTAATTAATTATTTAACAGAGTTGATTACATTAATATCATTCATGATTTATGATTATTGAGATTGAGCTTTTAATTGAATTAGCTAGATTAACATGATTACAACTATCCTACCACAATTAGTGGCACGACCCTAACTGATGTGCAATCCTATAGGGGTTGTGTGCCCTACAACACTACCATGCCACTCCAACTAATATTAGGTTGGCACACATCGTGTCCATGTACCAAAAAAAAAACAAATATTCGTATATATCAATATCTAACAATTAATATTTGTCCAAAAAAATATTTAATCATAAAATCAAAATCTTAATATTAAATTAATTTTATGAATAACAAAAAGTAGTCACATTTAATCAAATTTAGATTATGATAATTAAACTATGAAGTAAGACGCAGGCAGGGACGGACCCAGTAGCAAAGAAGAGGGGGCACTTGCCCCACAGTGTTTTAATTTTTTTTAAAATATAGTTATATATAATATGCTCCCACTTTAAATTTTAAATGATCCCACTATAAATAAATTAAACTCAATTAGCTAAAGTTCCAAATTCACTTTTTTTATTTCTCTATCATTTTTTATTATTATTTAACCTAATCAAATTTAATTCTTGTGTCGTCACTCTTTTATTCCCTTAAACCCTGTTTTTATTTTTATATTTTCAACTTTTTTTCTATTCCTTATCTAGTGGTCATCTTCTCTTCATCAAAAAATAAATTTTAAATTTTTTATGTTTTTTATATAATTCTCCATGACCCTATGTATCTTTCAATTTAATTGTTTCTCTTTTTGATATTTTCAATTGCAAATTTTAATTCAAACAATTGTAGTTTAGGTATTAATCTAATATTTTATTTTCTTTGTGACTTTATATATTTTATTTTATTTTCGATTTATTCATTTTTATTACTTATTTTTTATCTTTTGTTCTATTATATGTACCTATGTTGCGTATAAAATTTTAAAATAAATTGATTAATTTACTAATTTAGAATATATTTTTTATTTTTAGAAATAGTAATAGAAAAATATTTTAATTACAATACATAATTACACAAATGTATAAAATCTTTCATCTAACATTATATCAAAATTAAATTAAAAAATATATAACAAATTTAATTATTTTAAAAAGAAAGAAAGAAAAAAATTGTGAATTATGTTTCTGTTATTTTATATAAACATACTTTTCGTATACAGATTTAATTTTTTTAGTATTTATATATAATTCTAGTTTCAAATTATAAATATTAGTGTATCATTAGGCGCTAATATACCAATTAATTCAGTCTTTTATTATTAAATGTGTATAAAAAATTAGTTAGGATAATAAGGTATTTATAATTTAATTAAAATATTTTAAGTTCAAGTTTTAGAAATAAAAAATATTTTTTTATAAATTATATATAATGAATAGTATTTTAAGAATGAAAGTGTTCACTAACTCTTTAATTTTTATATTTCTATATAATTAATAATATTTAACAAATTTTATTTTAGTATATATATTTTTGCCCCACTCTTAAAATTTTCTGGGTCCGTTACTGGACGCAGGTAAAGTAGGAACATACCGCGGAAGGTGGGGTAACATTAGATGATAAAGGAGGGGAAGGACGAAGGAGATAATCATGATGAGAAACAAAGTGATGAGGAGGATAAAGTTTAGAATGTGAAAGGATGTAATTTAGTTTAGAGGCAGGGGTGTACATTGTTCGGTCTGAATTTAAATAATTTGAGATTAATTTGGCGTGATTTTATAGATTTAGAATTGGGTAAGGATTTTAAAATAGACTCGGTCATTATTTAGGGTCGGGTTTGGATCAAGACAAACCCGACTTTATCTGACCCATGTGTACTTTAAGGGGACTAAAAAATGTATATATGTTTTAAATTAATTCCAATATTATGTTATATTAATTATAAATTTATTGTTTTGTTTTTAATCACACTTGTTGAATTAGAAAATAGATCAAAGAAGTATGAAATTAGAATTTATAGACAAATTAAAGTTCAAATATGGATATCAACTTCTCTATGATAAGTATGCTTTTTTTATAAATCAATGCATCATAATTTTTTGACATAAAATTTATCAAGACCTGTGCTTTACCGGTTTAGATCCAGTTTTAATGTGACTCGATAGTAGTAAGATTTTATCGGGTTTAGAGCCGGATAAGAATCTCAAAAATAGATTCGCTCATTATTTAAGATCAAATCTAAGTTAAAGCAAACCCGACTTCACCCAACTTATGTACAACCCTATTTAGAGGTAATGAGATGCCAAGGTAAAAAGAAGTTTTATGAGATGGAGAACGAGGATAACAATGATTTTTTCTTTTCACGTGTTATATGTATAAGCATAGTTGTTGATTGTTAATTTCACTTTTTTTTCCAAAATATAGCATTTTGGTTATAATATATAAAGTAAAGTATTATTTTTGTTCTTAACGGTTGGAGTAAGTTTTAAAGTTATTTTTAATATTTAAATTATTTCATTTAAGTCCTTAATATTATAAAACCGTCTCAATGTTATCTTATTGTTAGTAATCCGTTAATAGAATTGACGGTATGACAATACTAAAAAGATTTTGAAATATTAAGAACTTAAATAGGACAAAAATATTTGTGAAAAGATATATTACTTTAGAAAAATGACCAAATCAAATAAAATGATAGTGAATTTTAATAGAATGAATTGCATTACGAAATTAAAATTTTTACTCATACTTATAGAAGAATGACTGGTAGATAAACTTCCAAAACAGAAAAACAAATATAATGCATATATACAATAAAAGTTTACATGATAACTCTTTATCTCTAACCTACTAAACTTCT
>NC_029792.2:118389624-118397070 GCF_000816755.2 Arachis ipaensis
ATAATTTATACTATATTATATATGTATCATATTTTTTTTTCTTAGAAGTTTATCTACTAATCATTATACAAGTATTCCATGATAAGTAAAAATCTTAAATTTGTAATACAATTTATTCTGTTAAAATTTACTTTCATTTTACTTGATTTTGTCTTATTTAAATCTTTAATATTTTAAAATCGTTTCACTTTTGTCCCACCATCAATTCTATTAACAAATAACTAACAGCAAGACAATATTGAAATGATTTTGAAACGTTAGAGACTTAAATAGAATGATTTAAATATTCGTTATGAACAACTTTAAAACTTACTCCAAATATTAGGAACAAAATAATACTTTACTCTAATATATATTAAATTGTTATGTCATCTTAATAATAAAATAAGGAACGTCTTATTCCCATTTACTCAATATTAATTATCACACCAATAAGGGTTTTTGCGTGGCATATAATTCGAATCAGACATTTTAGTCCCCAACTAAAATTAATTATTCGATTAGTTCTTAACAATTAATTTTGTCAGTCGCTTAGGTACTTGGCTCCGTCAACTCTAACAGAAAACAAAATGGTCACTGACAACTCTAACAGGGGATAAAATGATTCCTGACCCCTTTGTTCGAAAATGACACTATTTTTTCCCAATTTTCATCATATCTCGCATAATCCTAATATTCATACTCTCCTTCTTCACATTCACAGTCTTCTTTTCCATCTTTTCCTTCCTCCACTTCAACTCCAAGATCAAATCATGGTGTAACTGGCACGCATGTCGCACCTACTTCAACATGTCATAGACCACACACTTTCTAAATCTCTGTGACTGGTACACCCACCTCCTCTGCACTTCACCTACTAGAAACATCCATCTCCACATCATCGATAATAGCATCACCTCCAACCCCAACAACATCCACCACATCCTCAAGATCAAGTTTCACAATTACCCCAAGGGCACGCCTTTCTCCACTCTCCGGCAAGCAATATAGATTGTTGGACATTAGGACATTATGGTACCTCTAGAATTATGCTTAGCTAGATGTCCCCTTTCTGTAGTAGATTGATTGTCATCCCCTGCATAAAATGCGTTCACAGAGCTGTTATCAGGTGACTGTTCACTGTTTTTCCTGGTAAGCTTGCTAATTAGGACTTGAGCAAAACTAGCTGCTGAGCGAGCTGCAACTGTAGCACGTTCAACAGTTTTTGTGGCAGCATGAGAAGTAGCCAACACATCCTGCAGGTCCACATTGGCTTCATATTTTGAGCTTGACAAGGAGTTCACATTGGCTTCAATTTTTGTGCTCAACATGGGGGGAGGAGAATTACTATGTCTAGTAGAATATGATCCAGCCGGTAGTGGAGGTGAGATGAACAGCACAAACTACTTGCTTTCCATTTTACCAGATGTATTATGGGGTTAATCTCTCTGAATAGTTGACATCTCGTGAACTTGCTCATGCCTTACATCTGGGATATCTCCAGAGTAGCTAGATGAACGAAGATTAACTTCAGGAGGTGGAACAACTGGAGCTGTGGCAATATTTGCATTTGGCTGGACCGATACCTTAGGCACATCAAGGAAGTCCAATATGTCTGAATCGGAATCAGATCAGGTTGTTCTTTATTGAATGTATCAGGAGCAGTGTCTGACTCTTCATCTTGTTTTTCTTCAGGTGGTGGCACGTTTGACCCAACAAATTGTGTGGGGCCATTCTGGAATTGAAAAAACATGTTAAGATTATGGTGCAAAGAAAGGAAAGCCAACATGAGATTGTTACTATTGCACTAGTCACTACTGCCTAGTACTTACCAGCAAGTCCTCGTGTTTCTTAAAGAACTCAGTTTCTGAAGCAGCCAGATCCCATTCTATCTCATGCTCAACAACAATTTCTTTTAAAAGGTTCAGTTTCTTTTCAGGTGATGGAGCACAAACCGACAGCAGCTCTATTAACTACAAGTGAAATTCACAAGGAAAAATGTCATAAAAGAGAATAACTTGATGGTAAGTCTATATAAATGGTTTTCTCCGCATAGGATGAAAAGTTAAGGAACCTGGCGATTAACACCATAGTCCGGCCTGAGTTCAGTAGCAGCATATAAAAATTCCTTCCCATATTTAAGATATTTTTGAGTCTTGTTATGTCATCATTGATTATTTAAAATTTAAAGTTAAGACATGTTATGCAAATTTAATATTTTAAATTTATAAATCTGCAAATCTAATCAATCTAAACCGTTTGAAACTGGATCGAAGTTTTTACAAAAAATCATCCAATATAAATTGTACCACAAATAAAATTTATGTTTGAATCAGATGAATTTTTTACTTAAAACCGATTCAAATCGCACTGTGAATGCCCATAAAATGAAGAGAAATTCTCCACATACAAGCATTTTTTTATACAAGTCTTTACAAGTTATTATATTAACGCGCTTGAACCGTTACTGCACGTTCTTCTTCCTCTTCCTCTTCTTCTTCTTTTCTTTCGTTTCTTGCTTTCTCTTTCTCCTTCTTCAACTGTTACTGCACAATTTCACTGCACCTTCTTCTTCTTCTTGCTGCACATTCTTCTTCCTTTTCCTCCTCTTCTTCTTCTTCTTTTCTTTCGTTTTTTGCCTTCTCTTTCTCCTTCTTCATTTACGTGCTTTTCTCTTTGTTTTCTTTTTTCATTATTCTTGATTTCCATTATTTTTTGATATCAAGCTCTGAAATCATTTTTGAAGAAGAAGAAGCAGCAGAAGATGAGGAGGAGAAAGAGAAAGAGTTCTGAATTATGCATAAGGTGTACTTCAACGAATTTTGGGTGTATTTCTGTAATCCTTTGGGTGTATTTCTATAATCGTTTAGGTGAATTCCTGTAACCATTTGGGTGTATTTCTGTAATTGTTTGGGTATATTTTTGTAATCGTTTGGGTGTATTTCTAAAGTTCCATTATTTTCAAAACGATTTCAAAGCTTGATTTCAGAAACCATGAAAATCGAAAAAAAAGAAGCAAGAATACCAGTAATAAACGCAAGTAAAACAACTAATGAAAAGGCAAAGAGAATAACGAAGAAATATCGTTTGGGTGAATTCTTGTAACCATTTGGGTGTATTTCTGTAATCGTTTGGGTGTATTTCTATAATCATTTGGGTGTATTTCTGAAGTTCTATTATTTTCAAAACGATTTTAAAGCTTGATTTCAGAAACCATGAAAATCGAAAAAAAAGAAGCAAGAATACCAGTAATAAACGCAAGTAAAACAACTAATGAAAAGGCAAAGAGAATAACGAAGAAATATCGTTTGGGTGAATTTCTGTAACCGTTTGGGTGTATTTCTATAATCGTTTGGGTGTATTTCTGTAATCGTTTGGGTGTATTTCTGAAGTTCCATTATCTTCAAAACGATTTCAAAGCTTGATTTCAGAAACCATGAAAATCGAAAAAAAACGAAGCAAGAATACCAGTAATAAACGCAAGTAAAACAACTAATGAAAAGGCAAAGAGAATAACGAAGAAATACATGGAGGAAGAGGAAGAGGAAGAAGAGGAAGAGGAAGAGGAAGAGGAGTCGTTCATAATCCACGGTGAGTGAGGAAGAGGAGTCGTTCATAATCCACGGTGAGTGTAGCGCTTTGGAAACTGAATAACGCATTAAAAGACCCGTATGTGTAGCAACTTGTAAAACTTGTAAGTCAAAAAGACTTGTATGTGTAGCAAACCTCTAAAATCAATACCTACAAAATTTTGAAATTGACAAAAATAAACTTATATTAACTAAAGGACTATTAGAAGAGGGTAATAGAGTATCAGTCACATTGCCACATAATGAAACCATGGCACTTGCTCTCTGTTTCCGATTATGCCCAACGAAGAGTAGTAATTGTGTGGAAGATTTGTCGGTGATACTGATTTGCAACAGTAAGGAATTCATTCAAAAAGATTTAACTTGGACGCTTGAAACTAAAAATTCTCGGCATTTCATCCTTTGCTTGACCAGTGACTATTTTGTTGACCAATTTTTCCAAGACTATCGCTTTGAACTGGTATTGCCTTGGAATGTTCAAATGAAAGTAGAGTGTTCTGGGGCTCGGTGGGTGTGCAAGCAAGACATACAAGATTTGAAGAAAAGTGGAACCAGAACATCAAAAAGAAAAGCAACTTTTGAAGGTTGTGTTTATTATGTTCATGTGTAATGGATTTTCCACGTTTTCAATACATATTTTATATTTCAATATATATTTTATATTAGTGAGTAATTTTAATATATACCTAAAATGGTTATTTCATTATATACAAGAGTATTGAAATGCTTAAGTCTCCTGCAAATAGAAAACATAAGGATCCTCCATTATTTAAGGTTAATTTTGACACACAAAAAAAGAACATGTAAAAGAAACAAAAACAAAGGAGCAAACCCTCACATTTAGTGCTCAAAATTGCAAGCAAAAGTGTTATTACTTACTCTCAGAAAAGTATAAAGGGTTAAATACTGTAACAATGTAGAATCATGGAACTATAAATAAACCAATACTGCCTCATCATGTTATTCAAACCAATTTATGTCCAACTGTCTTAGTTTTGTAAGCCACTTATGTGTATCTTGGTATATACATGGTTTAGATGGTGTTTCCAAATCACCATCATCTACATTATCAACTCTCTTACCCTTCTCAACAAGGGTGTCATCCTGTCGGCTTCGATGTTGTCTCACCTTCAGGGACAGAAGCCGAGAAACCTCGTGAAGTCCACCCCATTTTTCTAGTGCACGAGCAATATCGTACCGACCTGCGGCAAATTCCATAAATAACACTCATTTTTCAGGGTTGTGTGGATTTCCTCCTTTGATATGATGTTTTTGTGGATCCCATACTCAATATCAATAGTGAAAATCAACACCTGATGAGTTTATGTGAGATTTTCACGTTTTTCTTCCACATTAGAGTAGAAGGCATGCATGTAAATCTATAGTTTACTGTAAGCAGCGAATTCAAAGTTGAGAGCAGGATATCTCAAACCTACCTGCACGTTCAAATGACTTTTTGCTTGGCATAAATGAAGGATCCATTCCCCAACTCCTTTGAAATCTACTTATCTGCATGAAAAAATGAGTTTCATTATGATCTAAGATGCAAAAGCAATAATGTAATGCATATGAATCAATGACTACTAAAACATCTTTTAGGGACTTTAGAGTAAGGAAGGAAATGAAGATTTTGCAACCCACCTCGTGCTGCAGATTTTCGAGATTGTCCCAGTAACCCTTTGGTTTTCGTTGTTTGTAAGCCAAGGAAAGATTCATGATGGTTGCAATCTTTGTGAATCCACTATGCGAGTGATAGCCTTCTCGATATCAACTCTTCCGTGACTCATCGGCATAAGCCCTTCTTCTCCATGTGCTGCAATGAACTTCACAAGTTCGGATTTTAGTATTTCCATATCCCTTTGTAAGCCTGGAACTTTCAGCCTTTGCTGACATGACCTTTGAACATTGAAATTAGGAGTTTCCACAACCGAACCATTGTCTTCGTCCTTTTCAAAACCAGAGGAAGCAATTTGTTGCCTTGAATTTGTATTCTTCCCCCTAGCTTCTGAAGTTTTCAATCCATTTCTATTCTCAACATAGTAATACACCAAAGTGGATCACAAAACTACCATTGCATATTCTACCGAAATCATTTGTGCAAGCTACTTTTTTTTTTAAGATCTACCATTGCATATTCTATAACTGGAGAAAAAAAATGAACGAAAACTCTGCCAACATTACATGGTAATTCACCAAAGTGGATCACAAACTTGGAGGATAATTATAATCCTCAATGATGTTAGTTCACATATTTCAGGAATTGCAAGTGTTGAATATTGTTAGAAACAAGAGACTAAACTGGAGAAAAGATTTAGGGGTGAGCACGGGTAGTGGGTACCCGATTACCCGTCCGAATCCGAACCGAACCAATTAAATTGGTTCTGGACCAACGGGTAATCGGGTCCAAACCGATGGCCTTTGTTAGTGATTGGTTCGGGTATCGACTCTGGGGGTGCGGAACCCGAACCAACCCGCGAACCCGATCATATATTAATTAAATAAAAAAATTATATATGACTTTTCCATTAGACAGATTATTCACTATTAATATGTTTGGATTTTAATGAGTTTAGTTTTTAATGTATTTGGTATTTAATATGTTTGGATTATTTCTATTAATAATACATGTTTATTGTACTTGTTGAATTTTTAAGATAAAAATTTGATTTTTTTTTATGAATTTCAAAGTCATCGGGTATCCAATTACCCAAACCAAACAAATTCGTTCTTAATCGGTTTGATTTGATTCGGGTACATGTACAAAAAAATACAAATTCAAACCAAACCGAACCAATTATATTTTGATCGGTTCGGTTCTAATTTTACCATGAACCCGAACCAAACCAACTCGTGCTCACTCCTAAAAAGCTTTGTGTATTATCGAGTGTATTTAAGTTGTCTATTCAAGTTGTCTAAAATGATACAATATAGAAGGATATTTATAGATGCTAAGAGAATCGTAATAATAAAGACGTAATATTCTATAATAAATATTCAGATACTAAATAATTCTAATTGATCCTAATTATATTCTAACATTCCCCTCAAACTCAAGTGACAACTTGAGTTTGAAACTTATTGAAAACAAGAGTAGAACGGGTGCAGACGAAACTGTCAGAAGAAAGCGTAGATGGAACTGCCGCTTGTCTGAAGGAAGCACAGATGGAACTGTCGCTTGTCTGAAGGAAGTGCAGACGAAACTGCCGCTTGTCTGAAGGAGGCGCAAATGGAATGTCTGAAGAAAGGCGCAGACAGAACTGCCGCTTGTCTGAAGGAAGCGCAGACGAAACTGCCGCTGTCTGAAGGAAGTGCAGATGAAACTGCCAGGAAGAAATGCAAACGGAACTGCCACAAGGAAACACGGACGAAATGCAGACAGAACTGCCACGAGAAAACGCAGACGGAACTGCCACGAGAGAACGCAGACGAAACTGTCGAAAGAGAGCTAAAACTATATGATTTCTTCATGAGAATAGGTAGGCAGCGGATGACAATGGTGTTTGATCATTCAACTCGGAAAAACACAAGACAGGGAGAATATGCTAGTTGGTGAGGTGAAAAAGTATTAAAGGAGTGACAAAAGGTAAGGAAAAATGGCATAGAAAAAAAAGTACAAAAACTACGGTAATTTCACAGCAAGAAAAACAACCTATCCTCTTCAAGGAGAATACCATGATTCTGATACCATGTTAGAAACAAGAGACTAAACTAGAGAAAAAATGATATATTATTGAGTGTATTCAAGTTGTCTAGAATGATACAATATAGAAGGGTATTTATAAGTACTAAGAGAATCGAAATAATAAAGACATAATATCCTATAATAAATATTCAGATATACTAAATAATGCTAATTGATCCTAATTATATTCTAACA
>NC_029792.2:118397143-118406578 GCF_000816755.2 Arachis ipaensis
TTCTATTTTAAAAATAATTTTATTTTATTAGGTTTTCTAATTTATTTTATTGCATTTTTCTTTTACTTTGAAAATTTTAGAGTATAAAGATCTTCCGTTAAACAATTCAACCATATAATCAAAAAGTAGTTCAAGAGAATAGGTTTGAATTTTGGTAATTTATTGAGTCTAATCGAAATAAATACATTAGTGTATCCGGCAGTTATGGTGAGTGCGGAATTTATGGGATCTCAAACAATCAGTAACGAAACAATCTCTGAAAGAACGGACACTTGGGAATATGGGGATAAATGGAAAGAAGGGGTTGATTTGGTGTTGAACAAAAGTTCAGTTGGCGTCGAAATGGCTGTGTGGTGCGACGGAGAGTACGTCATTGTGCATTTTAAAAGGGCCTTCTTGCTGGCTGTTGTAGGTGACGATGAAGAGAGAGGCGTGGCTGGTCATGGAGTTCGCGAATGGGTTGATGCCACGGTGAACAGCGCTGACGAGGCAGATATAGGAGCAGTGCGGAAGTCAGCTGCTAGTGGCGGAGGTGATAATGTCCACGCTGAACTTGATGGCGTGGAGGGCAGGGAGGAGCGTGAAGCCCCTTATGCACCCAACGAGCAGAATCAAGCCGGAAAAGAGATTGGCGGAGGTGCGGAGAATTGTTCTAACAACATAGTGGAGAAAAATATTCCACCAAGTGTAGTTAATGAGATCCACGCTAGTTTGAACGAGAGTGGTAAGCAGCATGTTGGCATATGTCTGACGAGGGGTGATGCAGTGCAAGTTTCAAATTTAGAGAATGAGAATACAGTGGTGCAGGAAACTGAGTTGGATGATGAAGGGGCTGTAAGGAACTTGGAAGATTCGGAGGACTCAGAGCATGATGCAGATGGTGAAACTAATCAAGATGAACACGAAGGAAGTTGGGATAAAGATATGGTTGAAAATAGGCTGCTTGGAATTTGGCTGTCGAATCAGGAGCTATTTTATATGACGAGGATGAGGACATTATGGCTATTCTCCAAGCTCAGAATGAAGTATTGGCACAAAAAAGAAAGCAAGCAAAACAAAAAGAGAAAGAAAGAAGGTGTCGCCCCAAAAACCGAAATAAGGTGTGTAATAAAGTTTTTAAATGATTTTAGTTCGTGAAATATGAGGGGTTTAGGGCGTGTTGGAAAGTGGAAAATGGTAACAAATTTAAGCGTAAAAATAATGTAAATATGTTAGGATTGATAGAGACAAAGAAGGAGGTGATTTCTAAGTTTGATGTAGTGCAATTTTGGGGTAATAATGCGGTGAGTTTGGAATTTGTGGGATCGGAATGTGCTTCTAGAGATTTATTAATAATGTGAGATGTTATGATGTTTAGGTTGAGTAATTATTACAAAGGAGAGATATGATTATGTATAGAAGGGGAATTGACAAACAATAATTTTTATTTGTGCTGTTTGCTTGGTGTATGGTGCGCATACAAGGGAAGAGAAGCTTGTTGTGTGGGAAGAGTTGAGTTTTTTATCGGAAATATGTCAGGTTCCTCTTTGCTACATGAGTGTCTTCAATGAGGTTGTGCAGTTGGAAGAAAGAAAAGGCACTAGTGTGTTAACAACATTATCAAACTGGTAGATATAGAGGTGAATGACCGTAAGTTTACGTGGTTCAGGAGGTCAATCGTGCAATCAAATTAATAAAATATTGGTGAGTTTGGTTTCATTGTTATCATTTGGAGCACTTGGTTGAAAAGGAATGACAGAATTTTTAGGAACCAAGAATCAGGTGTTGCAGGAGTAGTTAACAGGTCGATTAAGAGTTACAAAGAGTGAAGTGATATTTGATCTTTTGGGTTGTTGATAGTTTGTGTCAAAGATGATTAGGAATTAGTTTATTTTATCTGTTTAGTACTTTTCTATTGAGACGTTGATGTTCCACCTTATTGTGTTGAGCTTTTTATTTAAAAAAAAATATAATAAACAAAGTCGTTAATTCAACATTTATTAATGGATAACAACAAAAAGAAAAAAAAATTGCATAAATAATAGAAATAGGTTGATAATATACAAACTAATTTGGACAACAAAAAAAAGTAACAAAAAGAAGATATAGATTTTCACCTTTTGTTATATGGTATAAAGATTATATATAATATAATAAATGGTACATGTTCTCATATATAAGAACATGGGATTTAATATTATCTTTTCATGAAATTTCTCTGCCTTAATAAAAGAACTAATATCATTTAGACTTAATGTTTATTTTTGTACTTAATAAAAAAATTAATATCATTTAACTTTAATTTTTAATTTTCAAGATACATGAAAAGTTGTAATTTTTTATGCATTAGATAATTTAAAAGATACTTATTACATAAGAAGTTAAAAATATTCAAAACTTAAAAATCTATTTAATAACAAAATTAAGTTTGTTCAAGATCGTAGGGAGAGCTAGAGAGAGAAAGAGAAAGTTAAAACTTTTTAACTAATTACAAAGAATCACCACCATCAAAATTATTAAATTTGAGTACATCAAGTGAGGTTTGAGAAGCAAACTAGAACCATAAAATCTAAAAATTTTATGTTTCTCTTTATAGTGTTTCACTTTAAGTAACTATTTTTTATAAATAATATTCAAATGACGAACAAAATAATAAGAAGATTCGTATTAGATTATGAAAATTAATTCCATTCTTATAATATGATGGTATTATTTCAAAACATGTAAAATCAAATAATAAAGTATAGTTTAATTTATGTGCACAATAAAATAAATATAAAACTTATAAAATAGCAGTCGAATGTGGATAGCAATGGTTACCTTCTATCCCAAGGCACTATATTAAACTGCGACTTAAATTTATAATTATTAGTTAAAAAACTTACAATTATATACTATTTTAAATTATTTTAGTTGAAAATAATATATTTTGATATTGTTTTTTAGGATTACTGATATCAAATTTTGATAATTTGAAAAAATTTTAAATACTTTATGTCTTAATTCTTTTAGCAAAACTTCAACAACTCATCAAAGTTAACACAATAGATGGTTATAAATCAAAGTGATAGATAAGAGTAAAAATTGCGACGATGATACTTGGTGATAATTAATAACGATAGGATGAAGAGAATGTGGAAGGAGAAAAAAAAGTGAAAAAGGAAAACAAGGTAATATAATAGTGGCGATGAGATAATAACATGTATGTGTTCTTAATATTTAGATTATTTATTAAATTTATAATTTTAAAAATAAAATTATAAAAATTAATCTCTTCAAAATAATAGAAAAGCGACTATTTGTGCTTGTTGAACTGCTAGTAAAATATAAAAGTGATATTATTATTCTTTTTTATGACCATTACATATTACATATGATAAAGTCAAGTGATATTTTTATGCATAGAAAAATTTTGAAGATTTACTAATATTCGTTTTTATATGAAGTTGATAATTAAAAATTATTACATAATAATTTAATTAAACATATTTTAAAAATTATTTTTATAATATTTTATTATTTTTAACATATTTTTAAAATTATCTCTAAAATTTAGTTTATATTAATTTTTTACCTAACATCTGAGAAAGTATTCGATGGATATGCAAGTAAAGCAAGCCAACAACTACCCAAACTACTTTCCGAAAACGAAAATTACAAACATGCCCTCAAGGCCATTGCTGAGTGAGAGTGAGTGAGGAAGACGTTGATTGCTGAATGCTGTTACACTGAGTCATAGCTTCATGTAAGAGTGTAAGACCATAGCTCCATTTCCATGATCTGAACAAAGAACATGAAGAACAAGACCCAAACCCTCTCTCTTCTCTTCTTCCTCCTCTTCCAATTCCTCTGCTTCAACCACGTCCATTCCTGGAAGAAAGAAGAGTTCCGAACCTGCCACCAAACCCCTTTCTGCAAACGCGCCCGATCCCGAACCTCATCCACTTCCACCCCTCTCATCGCCACTGACGTCACCATCTCTGACGGAAACCTCATTGCCAAACTCGTCGCTAAATCCAAACAAGAAGAAACCCAACAAAACACAAACCCTTTACTCCTCTCTCTCTCCGTATACCAAAACGGCGTCGTTCGCGTAACCATCGATGAGGACCGTTCCCTCAACCCTCCCAAGTCCCGCTTCCACGTCCCCGACGTCGTCGTTTCGGAGTTTCAAAGCACAAAGCTATGGCTCCAGCGCGTCACGCAGGAAACCCTAGACGGTGACGATTCTCCTTCCTCCGTCGTCTATGTCTCTGATGGATTTGACGCCGTGCTCCGCCACGATCCCTTCGAGGTCTTTGTCCGAGATAAATCGAATGGGAACACTCGTGTCGTGTCTATGAACTCTCACGGATTGTTTGATTTCGAGCAATTGAAGGGGAAAGGCGAATGCGACGATTGGGAAGAGAGTTTCCGAAGTCACCACGATAAGCGACCTTACGGTCCTCAGTCGATTAGCTTCGACGTCACGTTTCATGGCGCGGATTTTGTGTATGGAATCCCTGAGCATGCCACGGGCCTCGCGTTGAAGCCGACGAAGGGGCCTGGCGTGGAAGAATCTGAACCATATAGGCTATTCAATTTGGATGTTTTCGAGTACATTCATGATTCACCTTTCGGCCTATACGGATCAGTTCCGTTCATGCTTTCGCATGGGAAGCAGAGGGGGAGTTCAGGTTTTTTCTGGTTGAATGCTGCTGAAATGCAAATCGATGTTCTTGGATCGGGCTGGGATGCGGAGAATGGGATTTCGAAGCTGCCCAAGAACCGGGTTGATACGCTTTGGATGAGTGAGGCTGGTGTTGTGGATGCGTTTTTCTTCGTTGGTCCTACCCCTAAGGATGTGCTGAAGCAGTACACAAGTGTAACGGGGATGCCGGCGATGCCACAATTGTTTTCAACAGCTTATCATCAGTGTAGGTGGAACTATAAGGACGAGGAGGATGTGGAGCATGTGGATTCTAAGTTTGATGAGTTTGATATACCTTATGATGTGTTGTGGCTTGACATTGTGCACACTGATGGGAAGAAGTATTTTACTTGGGACAATGTGCTGTTCCCTAACCCTGAGGAGATGCAGAGGAAGATTGCTGTGAAGGGCAGGCACATGGTTACCATCGTGGATCCTCATATTAAGTGCGACAATTCATTTCCTTTGCACAAGGAGGCAACTGAGAAGGGGTATTATGTTAAGGATTGTAATGGCAATGACTATGATGGATGGTGCTGGCCTGGCTCATCTTCATACCTCAATATGTTGAGCCCGGGGGTAGGTCTTGGTGGGGTGATAAGTTCTCTTATCAGAATTATGTTGGTTCAACTCCTTCACTCTATATATGGAACCACATGAACGAGCCTTCGGTCTTCAATGGCCCTGAGGTATGTGAGATATTTCAGGGGCATACTTGCTATTTTGGTTTCATGGTTTTGATTATGTCCTGGATGTACTTATGCAATGTATTTCATGGCACATTGATTATTTCATGCATTTGGATTTAGAAAAAGGAATAGAATTCATATATTTGTAGGGAACTAACCACTGATCAATAAACCCATTTCATCATAGTTATCTAAGCAACGCAATAATGATCATATGAGCCTCTAAATAGAAGACTGGCATTCCTCTTATATGCTAGGAAATTCAATAAGATTATAAATAGTTCATGCACGGATAGACTAACATACGTTATCTCTATAAGGCCACAAAGATGATATGCATTTATCACAACTCAATAGTATTAGAGGCCAATATCTTCTTCCCACGTTTTATGCCACCCCGATGCTTCATATCATTTGTTGTTATGGCAATAAACTGTTAGTGTAGCTTCTTTAGCAAATTGCCTCAACTGGAAGAGGCTGGAGAATAAAAACTAAATATCCCTTGGTGATTGAGGAGTCAAACAATATATAGGATAATATTGGGGCTAAAATTTGATTCTGAGATATCCAACAATGTGGTCTAACTGGTTCTGCTATCTTATACAAGTACCTATGATTGTTCATTTCTCATGTCTATTTATAATTCTTTAAGGTTTTATGTCATTTGAAAAGTAGAGCATGGATCTATGGGTTCCATGTAATCCATATTTCCTGCTCCACTGTTCTTTTATGACATGTCTATTGAGATTTTAAACTTATAATGTCCTCTTGGAGATATGCAAATCAAAGATGTGGTTGGTTGCTTTGTATCCAGGTGACAATGCTTAGAGATGCTTTACACATCGGAGGTGTGGAGCATCGTGAGGTGCACAATGCCTATGGATACTACTTCCACATGGCAACATCTGAAGGGCTGGTAAAACGTGGTGATGGGAAAGAGAGGCCATTTGTTCTGTCGAGAGCATTATTTGCTGGAACTCAAATGTACGGAGCAATTTGGACTGGGGACAACACTGCCGAGTGGGATCACCTAAGAGTTTCTGTTCCAATGGTTTTGACCCTTGGTCTTACTGGGGTGTCATTCTCTGGTTGGTACCATCCTTCTCATGAAGTATTAATTATTTCTATTTATCTCGGATATTTATTCTCAGTATTAGATATTAGCACAATATGTCATTCAAATGATCATATCTCATGTATGTTACATAGGTGCTGATGTTGGTGGCTTTTTTGGGAATCCTGAGCCTGAATTATTGGTTCGGTGGTATCAGCTAGGAGCTTTCTATCCTTTCTTTAGGGCCCATGCCCATCATGATACCAAAAGACGAGAACCATGGTTGTTTGGGTAAGATTGCTTTACTTTAAGACTTTCTTTTTCTTAAGTAAAATAAATCCTTTTCTTTTGGTAATTAGTCAGCAGCCTTACTTTTCTTTGATTACAAGCCATCCACTGCTGAAAATGAGTGAAATTCATATTAAATCATGCAATAACCTATTGAAGTGAAGTGACTGATTTATTTATTTATTTTTTTTTTTGGGGGAAGTGACTACAAAAATATTATGTCACTTTAGATTTATAAATGAATTGGAGCACATGAAATGAAATATTACTAAAAATTGTTTCTAAAAGGGCATATATTAAATCAGGCTATCTGTACTCTAGAAATAAAGTTCTCCACAGAAGTACTATGCCACTTTAGATGTAAATGAATTGGAGCTACATTGTATGTCAAACTTCAAATCAGTATAATATAAATAGACGTCCACTAAAATTCACAACAACTCCCATTTGGCTTCTTCTCCTGATCTTCCTAACTGGGTGATGCAAACATGCAGGGAGTTAATATGTAGCAATACTGCCTAAATTTGTCATAATTCAATTGTCTTGATTATCAAATTGTGCCTGATATTGTGTTAAGGGCCAGTTTGGATAAATAACTTAATTAGGCTCTTTTGAAAAATGAGTTTAAAACCCTAAACACTTACTAGAATTTAAACAAACAATTTCTCAACATTTCTGATTTGATTAATTTTGTTTGTCAACATTATGATATAGTGATCCTAGTGTTATGCAGAGAAGGAAATACAGAGTTGATTCGGGATGCAATACATGTTCGATATGCACTGCTTCCATATTACTATACATTATTCAGGGAGGCTAACACTACTGGTGTTCCTGTTATGCGTCCATTGTGGATGGAATTCCCATCTGAGGAAGCTACCTTCAGCAATGATGAAGCTTTCATGATTGGAAACAGTCTATTAGTGCAGGGGATATACACTGAGGTGCTTTAGTTAGTTTTTCAGTAAAATCATTTGTTTCCTTCATTTTTGTGGTTCCCGACTGAAGATTTTACAATGCTTATGGATGGCAGCGAGCTAAACAAACTTAAGTGTATTTGCCCGGAAAAGAACTTTAGAACCGGAAATATATACAAGGGAGGGGCGACACACAAGTTGGCTGTTACAGAAGAGAGCATTGCTGTCTTCATGAGAGCTGGAACCATTATAACAAGGAAAGACCGATTTAGGAGAAGTTCCACTCAGATGACAAATGATCCTTATACTCTGGTATGTATTCATGCTGACTTTCTGCAATTCTTGTTAATATGCTTGAATGCTTATACTTGGTCTTGGACTATTGTTTTTCTATTCAACAGGAACACTTTGAACATTGTATGCCATATTGCCATTGTGAGAAAATTTTGCTGTGGAATATTTGAATGAGTTTAATGTAAAATAGATTGCAACTCTTATCATGATAAAATTTCTGATGTTGTCCGACAGGTAATAGCTGTAAATAGTTCTCAAGCAGCCGAAGGTGAACTATACATTGATGATGGCAGCAGCTTTAATTTTCTGCAAGGTGCCTATATCCACAGGCGTTTCATTTTCAAAGATGGCAAGCTTACATCTTTAGACCTCGCACCTGCTTCCAATGGCAATGCTCGGTATCCGGTAAACACTGTTATTGAGAGGATTATTCTGTTAGGACATGCTTCTGGTTCAAAGAATGCTCTGGTTGAACCTTCAAATCAGAAGGTTGATAACTTGATATTGAACTCACCCCATTTTGGGTTCAAAGGAAAAACTCACCAGCAGTAATCACCATTCGCAAGCCTAATGTCCGTGTCACCGATGATTGGACTATAAAAATTTCGTGATGCAACCAAAGTTTCTTTGAGGGAGGAATCTAATGCCCAATCATCAATCTTGGAGGGCAAAACCAAATTTGCCCTGTTTCTGTAGCTATGTTTGTAGAAGTTGAGGCAAGAAAGGGAAACAAGTCAACAACATTCTTGAAGAATGTCTGCACCAAATTTAGTTTCCTTGTTTAATGACGTAGGATTTGATAACTTTTTGAGACACCGTTGTTTTCTACGAGAATCAGTTTGGTAAGGAAAATTTTTCATCCTCCGGAATGGTGCTCTCTTGCTCATGGTTGTTTCTTGAGAAAGCTGATGTGATCAATTTTATAACTTGGTTAGTTTAGGTTTATGCAAACTTAATCATCTATACTAAATGGATTTTCACTTAAAATTTTATTTGTTGACGTGACTTGTAAGTTGGGTATACATATAACGCATTAATGCTGCCGAAATGTGCTAATTGAGGAAAAATATCAACATAACAAATGTTATATAGATAAAATGTGATCATTTCTAGGTTGATCAAATTTTATTTGTGTGGTTGTGATATCAAACAAAATTTTATTTAATTTTAAAATCACAGAAAAGAAAAACTAAAGTATATATAACCATCTCTTTAAAATGTTTACGAACTTAAGAAATGTTGCAGTAGACCATATGCAATTTGGTGTATAAATATAAATAGATAATTCCGTTAGCACGTGGCTATTACAAAATCAATAATGCTAGATGAAGAACCATTCTTGATTTCTTGTCCAATCATTGTACAGCTACGGTATAGAAAGTTTTCGTATTTACTTTTACGAGTAAATAGTCATTTTTTATCATAAAAGATTGAGGCGCTGGTAATATTGACAATGAATAATTCAAATAAATTTTATAACCATGAAAAATTTACTCCGTTTAACATTTATAACCAAATGTAAAT
>NC_029792.2:118406596-118412679 GCF_000816755.2 Arachis ipaensis
AGGATGGCATGGCTGCAGCCAAAGAAGCAGGACCAGCAGCACCTGTTAAATGCCATGTATGGTGATTTTAACTATTCCATTTGATTTAGTCATGTTTTACTTTTTCATGTCATTTATTTTATCTTTAAGCAATACCTTATAGTTTTAATAAGTTTTTGCAATTATTTTCTTTCTAATCAGGTGATACCAAATTCGGCTCCACTATTTTCTCTTCAAAATCACCAACCTCTAATTCAACTGGCACCTATAAGACCACCACCAATCAGATCTTCACTGCAGAATAGGCCCTCCAATAGCAAGAGGCCGACCAAAAGAAAGAACACAAAGAGGCATCCTTCAACTCTTCAGGCCTCCTTCAATAAATAACCCCTCAAGTAGGCCTATTGTTAGCCAAGAAATCAATCACAGTGCTAGCGCTGGAACTGCTACAAGATTCATGCAATTTATGCCGACTTCAAGACTTGGAGCACCAACAAATAGACTCTCTAGTGGCAGTAGTAATTTCACACCTAATTAGGACCTAAGATGGCTTGGATTAAAGAATGTTTGTTGTAGTGTTAAATACTGTTATATATGGCTTGTTATATAAACCATGTGCACTGCACTCTTTTTTAGAACTTAGTTATAGTATTTTGGTATTGTTATATAGACTAATCATATTGGTAATAGCTAGGTTTACTTTGTTACTTATGTTCATGAAACAGCTATAATGAATTAGCATGAACTTATATGTCTACTATGTTATAGAAGATGATTACAATTTTTGGCTTTGTCCTATGTTGATTCGATTCAGGAATTTTCTTCCTCTGCAATTGTCACAATTCATATGAGTCCATATTGTCAATATTTACTTTATTGAGTCCATTGTTTTTACTTTATTTAAATCATTCATGGTTAATATTGTCAACACCTCAATCTTTTATGGTCAAAAATAACTATTTACTCTTAGTTTTACACGCACTGTATCGCTTTTGGATTATGATAAAATCAACAGTTCAAATGAATATGTAGAATTTAGGGTTAGATATTTGATGGAATAAAATTCATTAGGATTTTGAAACTTTGATCTTGGTTTTGGATTTCATTTTTTGAAATAAATATCATTCTTTATATTCAAGTCTGAACTTTTATTTTAAGCAGGATCCTGTTAAAAAGGCAAAGTGGCAAACCTTACTGTAATCTCTCTAGAGACTGAAGAGCATCCAACACATATAAAAAACTCCCTATATATATGAGTTCAGGATAGAATAAGATTAAAATACCATTACAAGCATCACACATAGAAGACAAGAGTAAAATTCTAAATCATCTCATCATATTTAATTGGTTTTGCAATTACATCATTTCAGTTGTCTCAAAACTCATTTTCAACTTTTAAGTAAAAGTATCAAACAAACACACACTTTATGATATATTCAAAGAGTGTTGTTCCTCCAACAATAGAGTTAATGGAAAGGGAAAGAATAAAGTAAATCCAACATTTAGATTAGTGATCCTGTATGATATATATAAATTCCTCCATAAGGACTAAAACCATCATAAATAGTTAAGTTACTTTAGGTCTTGGTNACTGACTTATGTTTATTCTATCTTCTTCTCTGAAGATTGGGGTTTGTTGATTGGTGAAGACCTCTTTTCCTCTGCTGACTTGGCATGAATCTCTCCCTTCTGTTGCAAATACTTCTCAAAAGCTCTGGGAAGGAACCTTGGTATCAAGAAAAAAAAACAGATTCATGGAGAAATATCCCAAGTTTGCCACTGCAATCCCCTTCCCAAACCAATACCATATTATGTCCTGCATTATTCAACAGTTTTTCAGATTCATTTCCACATATATTTGCTAACATATCAAAAATGGAAAATGCTACTTGTACATATGAAGTGAGCGTTAATCTTAATCATTAGATAGAATGTAGACCGAGTGGGTACAGTATCAGATATTCTATTTATGTGCAGTTTTGTCAAAATTCTGAAATAATCAACTAGAATCTAGAGTGTTTTTTGTGGATGCAATAAATGGATAAGAACAACTAGGATATCGAAACTCAATGATCAACAAGCTAATGGTTCATTTCCATTATAACAACAACAACAAATCCTTATCCTACTAGGTTGGGTTGGCTACATGGATCGAATGACGCCGTTGAGCCTTATCACGTATCATGTCTACAGTGAGACTGTTTATATGTCGGTTCGTTTCTGTTAAAATTAAGATATCGGTTTGTTTCTATTAAAATTAAGATATCAGTTCGTTACATGACACCTTATATAAAGGTATAAGAAATATGACACTAAATATTCTAGCCAACATGACACCTTATATATTAATGTTGTATGACAAAAATAGAGTTAAACATTGTTTCAATCGTTGGATCCAAAAAGTTCTATCTACCAAAGAAACTATGGAGCAAATCAAATTACCCGAAGGCTTGCAGTTGCAGACAAAGTCTTGTTAAGCCAAACATCATGAATCCAATCAACATCAACAAAGATCCTCCTGACAGTGTAAATCATGGGCACCAGCGCCCTCACCGGAGGTGAAAACAAAGACAACCCACTAATAACATTCTCAGTGAGAATCTGACATGACAACAAGAACAAATGTGGTGTTGCTGACCTCACAGCATGCTCATCCCCTCTTGCAAATCCACCAAGAACATAAGCCAATAGCAAAAACAAATCCACTGCTGTTCCAACAATCACATACATCCTAAACAACCTGCTACCCTTAAAGATCTCTTGCTGAAATGATGGTGATGATGAAGATTCATGTGATGGGAATGCAAATTGTGAGAGTGCTAATATGTATAGAGTGCTAATATGAACCTTACTAATGCATATAGTGTTACCATTTCTGTGTAGGCTTTCCACAATCAGTGTCACATTTGTCAGGGAGGAATTTGCCTCTCTAGTCACATTCTTGTAGACAGTCTTTTTCCTCGAACTTGCTATTCCGAGACCAATATCTTCCAATTTCTTCTCCATTTAACCAAGCTAGACCCTTTCCCATATGCAACATATCCAATCCAATTGGTTCATCCCCGGACGGAGCATCCACGACGGCCTGCATGACCAAGTGATTAGAATACTAACTGAAAAACACAACATTAAATAAAAAAATGACAGTTTCCATAGTTAATGCCAAAAATAAAGAAACTTGGCTACCTTGTACCATGTTAATGCCTGCCCTTTAGGTGGTTCGGATGTGGTTGTCCACTTCACACTACTCCACCCGTCTCCCTGGTATAACTTCAGTTGTTCTCCTTGTACTCCGATCTGGCAAAGCAAGAAATATAGGAGATGTAGGACAAAAGGGTAATAGAAATTTTCATTTTTGATACCATACTCATGTTTCTACAAATGATTGATAATCAGATAATGTAAGAGCAAAAATACCTTGTAACTCCAGGCACTAGAAGACAAATCTACTGTCCCATTGTTGAATCCCTTAATCTTTACACTTATCAGTCCTGCTCTGAGGAAGTCATAAAATGGTCCAGCAGTCTAAAACATCAGAAAATCATGGCAAGAACTCAAGTCAATTAGTGGGAATGACAACAAATCATTCTACAATAACTATTGTCTCAAAGGTAGTTAACTGTTAGTACTTATAATTTAAAACTTCAAACTAATGAAGAGTAAATTCAACAGAGCTTTTCAAATTTCTATTAACATTTTTTGCCACTGAGTTCCAAGCATCAGGGTAGTTAAGGAATCTCATAAGGAGCAAGCAACTCACCGGTAAGCCAACGGTCAAGCATAATAAAGCAATCTCATTCTTCCCTGGCCTCAGAGGAATAGGATTCTTGAAAAAGAATGGCGAATGTGTACCATTTCCAGTTCCGGTGCCTGAAACAAGAAAACGGTTTAAACTCTGAGATTCCATTTAAATTTAATTCCAAATACCTTCATAATTATTATATTTATCAGAGAGTAACCTTGGTACTCCTGATTCACGAATGCATGGAGAGCATGACCAGTGGAATTTATTAGAAGAACTGGTTTGCTTCCATTCTTTAGGAACTCTTCATTTTCACCAACATATATACTGCCATAAACACAAAAGTTAGCCGTAATCGACAAGGCAACTTACTTTACTAGTACATTTCAATTCATTTATACATGTCTGAGCATTTTACATTATATATAGATGAGTGTGTGAAAAGAAGCAGCATGCCAACTATAGACAATATTATGAACATGCAAACCCACCTATGCTTTAAAAGAGAACCAAATTGGATTCATAAAATATAACATCTTGGTAATGATATTCATCAATTTTATTAACATGTATTGAAACCGAAACTCTCCAACATTACCAGAAGAAGAAGCAAAAGCAGATCTTATAAAACATTTAATAACAAGTTATTGACTTCCATGATTCCAACATATTTTGGTAGAAATTCTTAGGTGTTCCGAAAACAACTCAGTACCCTTACTCCTATCAGTACCTTGTTGTGTGCCACAGATAATCAGTGGTATCTTTGGTGGTATTTATAAGGTCGACAAAACCAGTTTTAACGAAGTCTGCCTCCCCCCAGATCCCTGCATTCTCCTTCAATACATCCCATTTGAAAGTCACTGCACCTTTATTTGATTGCTGCAAATTCTCATCAATCATCGAAACTACGTGTGTCTGAGTAGAAACCTGTTGAAGATTTCATGGCTAAGTGTGCAGAATAGAAAAGGAAATACATAATAAGATCAATACATTAAAATCTTTTACATTAAGATGCTTGTGTAGCGGGCTGCTTTAATATATATATAAGCTTTCACTCAACTACTCATTACCTCAAGCAAAGGATGAAATGCTGAGAATTTTCAGTTCCATGTGTCGCTGTTCAAAATCTCGAGGATCCATTTCCGAATTTCCTCCCCTTCATTCTGTGCGAGCCACTTATGCAAGAGCCCATCAGAATCATGGATAGCTGATGGTGCAATGCCACGACACACATTCGAAGGCAATGGATCCAGTGATTTACAACCATGTGCATATAACTCTGTTATACTTGACGGAAGCTTTGGTAAAAGCTTCAGCGTAGGGCAGTAGTCTAGATTCAGACGTCTAAGCCCTGGGAGTTCATTGATATTTACTGGAAGCTTTTCAAATTTGTTACGGGATAAATCCAAATCCGTCAAAGATACCAGGTTGCCAAGGTTGAAACACCGCGACTCTTGAGGTCTGACAAAACACCCCGTTAATCCCAGAGTATCCAATGAGGTCAGACCAGACAAACAATGCAAAGACTGAACGACATTTGAGCAGAAAGCAAGATTCAAAATTGTGAGGGATTTTAAATTTTGAATGCTTTCTGGAAGGCAAGTCATCCTTGTGCAAAACTGGAGGCGCAACTCCTTTAGCCCAACTAAACACCCAATCGTTGTGGGTAGTTCTTCTATGGCTGCTCCCCACAAAGAAAGAACTGATAAATTTTCCATGCATTCTCCAAACTCTGGAAGTTTCCTCATTCTGCAATAATCAAGATTGAGTTCTTTGAGGGAACTCATCTCCAATTTACTCCCAAGGGATTTAAGACTTGAGCACTCACTTAAAATCAGCTTAACAAGGCTCTTGTGGCCTGTGAGATCTGTGGAATATCATTCAGTTTTTCACAATTTTGAATGTCCAGCACTTTAAGATTTGGAGCTTCCGACAGATCCGGAATTCGTTTTAGCCGACGGTACTTGGACAGAAATAAGTACTTCAGCTTTTCCAGAAACTGAACAAAACAAAGAAACATCACACCATTACTATCCTTGCAAACAATAATTAATGCAGTAAAATTTAATAGAGCTCTGCACAAAAAGGTTCACCTTTTTTCCGTGCCAGACATCTACAATGCTGGGGCTATCATACAGATTAATTTCAACTAGCTCATAGCTTTCGTTTATAAACGGGAGAGTTTCCATTGGACAACGTCTCCAACGGAAAACTCTCAATGAAGAAGGAACATAGCTGAGAATCAGAGCTTCTACCCCATCTAAATTGAGGAGCTTTAGCTGAGATATATCCGAAAAGGTCAGACCTCTCCAACGCACTATGTGTTGTTCTCGATAGGCATCCTGTTTCTGAACAACGATAT
>NC_029792.2:118412755-118417780 GCF_000816755.2 Arachis ipaensis
GAGAAGTCATTTAATTATACTTAATTGATATCTTTCTCAGGAAAAAATTAAAAAAAAGAGAGAATTTTTTTTAATTGTGAAAAGGATTCCGCTTACCCTGTTTTGAGTAAGAACATAATTGATGTCGTGGTAACCCCGCAACCTGCTACGCTTGCTAGGGTCATTTGGCGATTCTTGGGTTACGATATACTTGCCCATTTGTTCAATCAAGTCATGCATTTCCAAATCCCCACATTTTGTCACTGTTAATAAAGATCTATCCAGCAAGGTAGATATGCCAATATCAATATAATATCCACAATTATCTAAAATTCTTGTTACAACTTCTTTAGAACGTCCTTTGAAGAAATAAGCAATGTCTAGAGATATATCTTGATCCATTGAGTCTAGGCCGTCAAAACTAATTTTTAATTTATCAAATATTGGAACATGTGGAGAGCTCTTGAGTTTTCCCAAAGCACTTAGCCAGTCTTTAACTGGTCTACCATAAAAGTGCGAACCCAAAACCTCAAGTGCCAATGGAAGACCGGCACAATATTTGACCACCTGTTTGGTCAAATCCAAATACTCTTCTGTAGGCTTTGGTTGTTTAAAAGCCTTCAAACAAAAGAGATCAAAGGCTTCACTTTCTCCTAGCTCTTCAACATTATAAATCTCATGTGGATCACTTATCTTTAGCACATGCATGTCTCTACTTGTGATGAGTATTCTGCTTCCACAACCAAACCAATTTTGCTCCCCTGCCAAATTCTCCAACTGTTCTTCTTTATCTATATCATCAAGAACAAGAAGAACCTTTTTGTGACACAAAGAAGCCCGAATTATTCTCTTCCCATCATGCTCATTATCAAAATGACCGGAGCTTCCATTGATATGGCTAACAAGTTTTTGTTGTGCTTGAAGAATACCATTTTTCTGACATGTTTCTCTTACATTTGCGAGAAAACAAGCAACTTGAAATTGACTTTGGATGGCTTCATATACTATTCTAGCAGTAGTTGTCTTGCCTATGCCGCCCATCCCACATATGCCGATTAAACGAACATTATCATCCAACCCAATACCAATGTAGCTAATCACTTGTTTCACCCTTGAATCAATGCCTACAAGCTTGTTCATGGTAGATGGCAAGTTTGGTATCAATCTTTTATGTATGCTCTGAGAAATGTCTTCCACCAATGTTGCCTCATTCCTGTTAAGAGAAGGCATAAAAGAAAATTAAAGCAACAAATTTTGTGCAAAAGAGGAGAAAGTTTATTTTCTTTCCAATTTCTTTTTATGTTTTCCAATATTCTACTATACTTTCCTTGGATCCTTTAGTTTCTCTCTTGATTCAATTTAGTTTCTTTAGTTAAAAATTATGGGAAATAGTTTTGATTTTCAAACAATGTAAAATATCTCCTGTTAGCTAGGGCTAAGTTGCTTCCTATTTGAAGTGAAATCATAAGTACCAGATAGGGACCTTACTACTATATTTGAAACTTTTGGGTACTATTTTACATCGTCTAAAATCTGTAGGGACGTCTTCAAAATTGAAATAGTGTGAACAATTAACAATGCGAAATAAATGAAAATGAGTAATTTTTAACATAAATAATTATAATGCTATTTTTGGAAATGTCCATTATGGTTTTGCTATCTATATGTATATTCATTATAACAGTTATGTCAGAATGAAGTTGGTTAAACCTGTTATTTTTTCTGCAGCTACTCTCTAGTTTAAGGGAGCACATAAAGAAACGTCCTCCACTTGCAACGACTGAAAAGGTTCAACAATATGTAAAGGTAGCACCCCGAGTCCGAGTAGCTTATCTTGTTAGCAGCTGTTCATCTACTTTAGTTTATCTTCTCATATATATATATATATATCAAGAGAAGTCACCTCATGTAATCTTAGTTTATGGGGGATGCTCTTATTATAGGGAGAGGAAGGAGCTCTTTCAATGACTACAAGATTGAGATCAGTTAATGCAAGCAAGGGACTTCCTGTGAACTACTGTTCAGGGTTCTGTTCACTTAACATTCCATCCACTTCTGAACCTGGTGGTATGTATTTGGTCTCTTTGTTTTCTTATAATATTACCTGCTTAAAAAATTATCCGATTGGACTGCTAAAACTTGCTAATACTTAGTTGACTGCATTGTCCAATGCCATATTCTGCTTAAACAATTCATTTCATTTTGCAGGAGTGACACGTCAAGGTTTTCATCTTGAGATTAATGCTAAGGACTATGGTTTCCAACCTACAGACACACCAAGAACTGAGAGATCAGTAAGATTTTTGTGGTGTTCTCCTTTTTTGTTCCATTCTATCCTGCATCATCTACATGGAAGAAATATGCTCGCTATTTGCTTTCTTTAATAGCATGATCTAAATTTTTCTGTTGCTTGTAGTGATGTTTATTCTTTATATCAAGCATTACAACGCTTTTTAAGTTCAACACATATGGGGCAGACTTTTCTGCATCTTTGCTTGGATCCTCTTTCCTTTAATGTTTTTATATAACTTCCTTTTGTTTTTGCCTAATTATTTCCCCTCTCCCTATATTCAGACATGCAACAATTTTCTTACTTTGTTACGTTGTTAACATAATTTACAGCAACAACAAATGAAGTGAATGATTATTAGTGAGCTTACTGAATATTGGAGGTCCAACCAGAGTAACCGGCAACTTCTGTTAACACATGTCTCCATGTTCTAACCTTGTCACTTTCACGTCCGAATCTTTTTTCATGTTTCATGAAAGCTTCTCCGAAGGTTCCTTTCTGGTGTCTGACATCAGAAGGCTCCACATCGTAGAACACCGCTTCGACGTGTTGTCCCAACTTATGCTTGCATTCAAGGATCTTCTGGAGCTCGTCCAAGCACCAAGTGGAGGAAGCGTAGTTTGGTGAGAGAACAATTATCGCAAACATGGAGTCTTCAATTGCTGTTAGGAGTTCATCTGAAATAGCGTCACCTTTGCAAAGATTGGTCTCATCAATGAAGGTAGTGATTCCCTTCCTTGTGAGTGCGGCATAGAGATGGCTAGTGAATTTTTGGCGAGTGTCTTCACCCCTGAAGCTGAGGAATACATGATACTTGCATGATCTTAAAGAAGTAGAAGAGGTGGAATCCATGAAGAGGATTTAAAGTAAAGAAGAAAGATGACTTATAGTGGAGACTTGTTTGGTTCGGCTAAGATTGACTTATAGCACTGTGATTCACTCTGAAAACTGTTTGGTTCTCACTCTCACTCTGAAAAAATGTTGGAAGCAGTGACTTATAGTGTGATGCTAAGAAATGGTTGGCTATAAGAACCTTTAACTGTATACGTAAAGGAAGGGGTGATGGAGATAAGGAAATCCAAACTGAAAAGTGTAAAGGAAGGGGTGATGGAGATTGTAGTGTGATTCACACTGGAAAAATATGGGTTGTATAATAAGGAAATCCAAACTGAAAAGTGTAAATGAAATTTAATGTAAGTACGGGTTGATATTGACTATGGTATCACTCGGTTTCTTTCTCACTCTGCTTTTCTAAAAATGGTCAATACAGAGCCATAGGGTACATTCCCTTTAGTTTACAAACAAACATTCATAATTAAATAATTAATTATTCCATGTTTCCACTAAGAAAACTTCCTGTCGTGTAATACTATAACATTCACCTTATATACCGAGCATCAGCAAAAGAATTTAAGCATGGTCAAATTCAAAGAACCATCATAATTTCTTATATATATTTTATTTGAATTAAATTATAGATAGTTAATTTTTTACATTATTTTTATGATCTACTAATTCCTGAAATTTGTAGTAAAATTATTATGATCTTTAAAATTATTTTATTTAATTTAATATCTATAATTTTATGTATATAATATTTATAGTTTTATACATTAGATTCAGAATTCATGTTCGAAAAAAAAGGACAAAATAATGCTAAAGAAACCTTAGGCATAAGATTATTTTGTAAAGGTCTTTGATCAATACCAAACACAATCAGGCCAAGTAGCTAGTAAAGGTGAGTTTCAATTAAAATTCGGAAATCTACAAAAGCGTATAATAAAATTAATTTAAATTTTAAACCAATCTACAATAAATTAGTTAAGATTTTTAAAATAAAATCTCTGGGTTAAGAAGATGAAAACTCTAGATCATCAATACTCAATAGTGACAAATTCAATCTTTCTAGCATTTGAAATAATTTTAAATTTGTAACCAATATTTTTAGAAAAATAGTTAATAAAACTCAATTAATTTTAATCCGTAGGAGTGCTAGGGTAATTTTATACGATCATTAAGATAATAAAAGAAATTAATTTTTAGAAGTAATTAACTTTTATAATAAGATAATTCTAAGATATTGTTATGCTATATAATGATGAAATAAAATTATATTTTGCATTAAATAGTTCCAATGTACTATACTATTGCTATTAAACATAACATTTTGCCTTATTGGAGAAAAATGAACACATTATGAATAATTTGAAGGTGTCATGTGTTTTTATTTAAAGTTATCTTTCTAACAAATTTAAATATAAGATTAATGCAATAATGTTGTTTCAATTCAAGCAATGTTACTAAAGTGTTTGTGTATGAAAATAGGAAAGTGAGTGGAGATTGTTTGTGTAACTTCTATCAAGTATAAGGTTTTGTTTTGTTGACTTGTGTGGAAAAGATAAAAAGATAAAGTAATTTATTATTGGAAAGTGTTAAGTAAATGGGCTCCACACATTTTAATCTGTCTTTATGTAATTTACTCTTATTAAACATTATATTATCTATCTATCTATCTATCTATATACTTAATATACTAAAATTGGATTTTTCCCCAATTAATAGAAGTGAGGTGTCGATTCCTCATGAATTCATTTTTCCGCCAAAATAAATGCACTATTTTCTCTTCTAAATTTATTTTATAAAAATATCTTTATTATAATTATACTATAATTAGCATTTAAATAATAATGCATAATTATTTAGGAAAATATATTTATTATATTCATATATAAAATTAATATTTAATGTGTATTATT
>NC_029792.2:118418531-118428691 GCF_000816755.2 Arachis ipaensis
ATTATTAAACTACTTATCAATTCTCAATCGAAAATATTTTTAATAATTTTAATAATAATAATAATATTAATAATATGATAATTATATGATAATGGCACCGGTTATTAATAACCAATTTATATTTCTCTAAATAAATTTATTTTATAAAAATATCTTTATTATAACTATATTACAATATTACAATTAATATTTAATGAATAATACATAATTATACTAATTTAAAAAAATATCTTTGTTATATATCTATTCTATTATCTTTATTCTTTTTTTTTAATTTTATAAGTTGGAGTATAGTTAATCAAGACATCTAATAAAAGGCAGGAATATATAAAATTAGTACAAAATTATCATTTCAATGACCAAATATAAAAGAGTTTCAGAACTTCAAAAGAAAATATTCAAGAGCTCCGACTGCACCGTCGCATTTGACCTTTTTCATCAGTATTGAACAACAATGAACGTGAACATGCATGTGTCCTCAATATTTTACAACTCTTTACCTTTCTTACATGTTAGTCGTCCTGCATTGTTATTAATTCTACTGTGGATTTATCTTTCTTTTACGATGACAATATATATATTATGTAATCATATGAAATAAAACAAGATAATTAAAATAAAATAGTTTTCATTTTATATGATTAATTAATGCGGAAAAATAGAAACCAATATAATAATTAGGTACCACCGTACCAGTGTAGGAAGGCACCTGTTTCATTGAGTTATCCAATAATAATACTAAGCCAGTTACAATTATTTATATCATAATAAATTTCGATCACAGTGAATATTGTACGGAAGGGGGAAGAACTGACTTTCACCATGATACGCCGCTGTTGGTTCATTTTAGGGTGCCGTAAACACAGCTCTGTTATGGTTTTCATTATTCAATATAAAAAGGAAACAAATTAGAATTATTTTCTTACAAATAAAGTTGATATTGATTCCATTTATTCAACTACTTAAATATTTTTATGACTTTACTCCATGTCTCATTAATTAGATTGTTATATAGTTTAACATTTAGTAATCAAGTCCTTGTATCTAATTGGTTTAGGTTCTAGTATTTCTAAAACTATTTGAGTCTAGTCATTATCTTGTTTAATTTGATTTTTTTGTCCCTAAAAAGATATGATAATTTAGTTTAGAGCTTATTGAGTATCAATCACGGTAACTTTTTGGCTGCCACAAAAAAGGGAAAGACTTTTTGACTGCTAAATTTTATCCTTTTGTTTTTTGTATTTTATATAGCCTCTAAAATTGTCCACCGATCATAAGTAGCAACATACACTACAAAAAAAAAATTGATTAAAATGACATATAACACTGATATTATATGAAAGTTAATATAACTGCTATAATTTTTTATAGGATTTATTTAATATGTGTTTTAAAGACATATGTTAAGATAATAAATTAATTTTTTTAAAGCACAAAACATAATTTCTTATATATATTTTATTTGAATTAAATTATAGATAGTTGATTTTTTACATTATTTTTATGATCTACTAATTCCTGAAATTTGTAGTAAAATTATTATGATCTTTAAAACTATTTTATTTAATTTAATATCTATAATTTTATGTATATAATATTTATAGTTCTATACATTAGCTTCAGAATTCATGTTCGGAAAAAAAAGGACAAAATAATGCTAAAGAAACCTTAGGCATAAGATTATTTTGTAAAGGTCTTTGATCAATACCAAATACAATCAAGCCAAGTAGCTAGTAAAGGTGAGTTTCAATTAAAATTCGGAAATCTACAAAAGCGTATAATAAAATTAATTTAAAAATTTTAAACCAATCTACAATAAATTAGTTAAGATTTTTAAAATAAAATCTCTGGGTTAAGAAGATAAAAACTCTAGATCATCAATACTCAATAGTGACAAATTCAATCTTTCTAGCATTTGAAATAATTTTAAATTTGTAACCAATATTTTTAGGAAAATAGTTAATAAAACTCAATTAATTTTAATCCGTAGGAGTGCTAGGATAATTTTATATGATCATTAAGATAATAAAAAAAATTAATTTTTAGAAGTAATTAACTTTTATAACAAGATAATTCCGAGATATTGTTATGCTATATAATGATGAAATGAAATCATATTTTGCATTAAATAGTTCCAATGTACTATACTATTGCTATTAAACATAACATTTTGCCTTATTGGAGAAAATGAACACATTATAGTATTAATATAAGTCTTTCCCTTTTTTGTAGCAGCCAAGAAGTTACCGTGATTGACACTAATAAATATTCTATGAGGCTTGCTTTTGCTTTTCCTCAGAAAATCTAGGAAGTTGGACCAATGAGTTTACTCGGGTGACACCTTCCAGACCCGACCAATTTTGATCTTCAGCTGCTACTGCTGCTGAAGCTCCATCCTCACCATCAACAGATATTCCTCCATAGGTTTGATTTTCTTCCGAGGTTCATACAGTGAAGTTCCTTTGCAAAGAAGGCTCGGCCTTTTGACCATCATCGGACTCAACTGGATTACCCGAATGGTTGCTTTGGATTGTTGCAGAAGAATAGCATTGCTCATCACAATCAGATTCCACATCCATTTTACCATCCAAAAAAAGGCATACAACAGCACAATCATCCATCTTTGACGTGGGATACTTGAGTTTCCACTCTCGGGCTGCAGAATCCACCAGAACCCTTGCTGTTGATGCTCGAGTTGGTGCCGTGGATACTATCTCAACCACCTCTTCATTGCTTAACACATCCCAGACCTGCACAAAATACCAAGATGGATATTAAGCATAAGTAGCCTTAAAAAAAACACAGGAACTAGTTAAAAATTTTTCAAGTGTTGGATTCAAATTCATCATATCATATGTCTATTCACTTACAAAAGTAAACATACACATAGATGAGAATGACAGCTTTTCTTGCTTACATGGGTAGAACTATTATGCATAGCAAAATTTTCCTACAGCAAGTTATACATAGCTTAAACTAAGTTACTTTGCTTTGATGACTTTCACATGGTCCAAAACTACAAAACAAGAAAAAACTATGCATCTAGGAAACAGAAAATGCTGCAAATGCTCTATGCTGAGAGGCTTTACCGATAATTGTAACATTACTGTGGCAACTGAGACCACAAGAACAAATAAAAGCAGATATATTTTCGAAAGCCTTACTCCATCCGAGGCAAGAACAATGAACTCGTCTTTGTCTGTAAGAAGCCGGTAAGAAAATTCTGGTATAGAAATGACACCGTAATCCTTCAAACAAAAATCGCCAAATGCTCTAGCCATTGCTAATCCAGGTGCATCATCAAAAGGTAACCACACCCTTGGAACTTCTGGTTCATCTTGCAAGGCAAATACCCTGCCCTTGCACCTTTTGATTCTTTCAGCTTCCCCTGTAAAAAATTCAGATAAGCTATCTCAAAGCAAAAACATAGACTGAACTGATAAAGGATGAACAATGATGACAAAACTAACTTGGCAAATCAGGTTTCAAATCAATTGTCAACTGAATTGCCACCATGGAGTCATTGCTGTCCTTGGATCCCATGATTGCTCGGGAATCCCCTATGTTGCTCATGAACAGATTTGATCCCTGGAAAGTGAACAACATAGAAGTGTCAGTGAAAAGAAGCAATGAAGTATATGCAGCAATTGAATGCACTACTCATTGAGCTGCTACCTGCTTCACTATGGTTACAGCCGTGCTCCCACTACAGAAACAATCCAGATTCGGATGAGACCTTAGCTCTTTGTCCATGGCCTTATACGCCTTCATGAAAGCTTCTCTCCACATGGAATTTACTAACATGTGAAACCAAGTGATAGAATATACTAAAGATATGTAGGATGATTGGTCCCTCCTCAAGAATCACATTGACAACATCAAACTCTGAGGCTCCTGACATTAATTTAATCCATAAACTATGCATTGGAAAACTAAACTTAAGTAGAAAAAGCAGAGAACACAAAAGGCTTCAATTTTCAAAAGGGTTAACAACTAAATTTCTATGCATTTTCTTTCACAGAACAGAACATAAATCTTCATAGAATAGAATATCAAAATAAAGAGTAAGGCAACACACTTGTGATAGTGTCCAAGTTTTCTCATTCCATAGCAAGGAGGAAGAATATAACGAACAAAAACCAATTTTTTTTAGACAAAAAGCAAACAATTTTGGCCTAGAATACACACAGACAAGAAAGGACACCAATTTATAAAATGTAGAAATGAGAAACAAAATACAAGAAGAAATAGCCTTAAATAAATTAGCATAAGCATTGATAGAGTCACACCACCTATATAAATAAACCACATAATGCTGTTTCATCCAGCAAGTGCTAATCACTATATCCAGATCGAATTATCCATTACGTCTGGCTTTTAATTACAAGCCATGATATGGATTTGGATTGAGGATATTCAAATTTTATTATCAAAACTAACGAGGCTTGATGTAAAACACAAGAAATATTTGCATATTTAATCTGTTATTGAAATATTCATAGCCAACTAAGACAATAAACCTGTCATGACAATTGGAAAGTAAAAAAGAAAATAAATCAGTTTAACAATCTGTTACTGCACCTATATCAGAAGGTATTAAATTGCCTAAAATGCTCAAACAATGATTCAAGAAATAAAAAATTCTCATGGAGTACAACCAAACATTAAATTGCTACTGGTTTTTCTTTGATACACAGTCTAGCAGTCCCCATCATATATCAACCTCAATGCACGACTGCATCCCATTGAACTTCGGATATTGTCCTTGTTGTACAACCTGTTCTCCACAGCACAAACAAATTTGAGATCAAAAGAAAGGAATTCAGCGAATCATAATAGATATCAAATAGTTTAAAATTTACTAATCACTAAGTTATAACAATGCAATAATTCATCTCTTATTATTGATACCTGTAATAGCCACTGATTACTTCCATATGGTGGGATGGGAGCCCCATGGCTATTAATCAATTATGAGTCACCTATTCCAAACCCTAACTGCACATATGCATTTACTTCTGTATTTGGCACTGCTGATGTATCTTGAGAAGTCATAGGGTCCTTGAGAAGCTCCTAAGAAAAAATGATACATGCAGTCAAAATTTCTATCAAGTATAACTACAGCATAGAATTTACCAGTTTATTTTAATTCGTGTAACCACTAATGTAATATTGTATCTTACTAACCTCTTCTGTACCGAAGCTAGCTTGCGTCCCTTGAGAAGCCATAAGGTCTTTGGGAAGCTCCTATGACAAAAGAAGGCATAAAGTCAAACTTGCTATCAAGTATAACTACAACATAGAATTTAACAGGTTATTTTAATTCAAGTAAAGCATAATGCCATTTTGAATTTGACTGACCTCTTCTGCACCAAAGCTAGCCTGTGTGCCACCACCAATCTTATCATCCAAATTGTCACCCTCATTCTTCACAGGACAATTCTTCACTGTTTTCCATTACGTCCTAATAGCATTGAATTTGCAGGGAGTCGCTAAGACAGTAATAAAGCAAGAATTTTATATTACTGTTTCCCTTTCATCACTACTTATTTCAAAATCCATTTATTTTAGGTACTAGTTTTTTGCATAACCCATTTAATTCTGTTTGATCCCAATTATACAATTATTAATAAAATAGTAAAAAACCCCAAATTTGGCTTCAATTATTCATACAGTTCATCTTTTTATGAATACACATGTGCCCATATTGGTGATCTTCACTCAATGTGATTATTTTTGACAAAAAAATCAAACACAGCAACCAAACACAAAAGAGACGAACAGGAAAATTTTTTTGAAAACTCACCAAATTCGGACCAGGTTGTGCGAAGGAAGCCGAGGAGTTGCTGAAGGCGAGGAGGAAGTCGGGGACCTGCTGCTTCGGTGTCGGTGTCGACGGGCGCAATGACGGCGCGAGACTGACTGCGAGGCAGTGACAAGATACGGAGCGGCGACGACGTCCAGGTCCGGGAGCTGCTGCTACTGCCGCCTGTGACGACGACGGCAAGGAAGGCACGCGAGATCGGATACCGGAGGAGACCGACGACGAGCTTGTCGGATGATGCTGATAGAAGGAGAAATCTGGGCTCGCGTCAATGAGATATGAGAGATGATAGAGCTTCTGTGAAAGTGTGAGGTTGAGGGAGGAGAAGGAATTGTGAAACGACATAGTTTGGTGGATTGAAGAAAAGGACAAAAAAAGGAAAAAAATCGGACCGGTTTATTTAAACCAATTGGGTCAAACCAGATTTAAAGTATTTGGTTTAAAAATAAATTTTATTAATTGTTTTTATAAAACACCAATTATAGAGTGACACGTCAGCAACTTTAAAAAAAATTGTTTTTGCCAACGTTATGTGAGTCCCCCTTTAGTTTAAATCTTGAAAATAAATTATTATATTTTTTAGGATTAAAATCAAATATAATAACCAGCTTTGCTAGGTAGACAACAACATAAACAATGGGTTAAAAATTTGGCCCAATAAAATTAATTTTATTTAGTAATTTAAAAATTTTTACCATTCAATATACTCTAATTTACCAAAGCACTAACTTCTCTTCCAAACCCTCTATTGTCATCCGTCGCCGCCGTCGCTTGGTCGTCAACAAACTCCTATCGTCACTGTCGGAAACCTCCTCACCGCCGCTGATTCGTCAACAAGGACCTTCATCGGCGTCGCTCTTCTCCAGACCGAAAACGAACGGCGTGAACCATGAACTACAACTCAAATTTACTAAACATAAATAAACTTAATTAATTTAAATTTTAAATTTTAGAATTAAAATTAATATTTTTTACTTATTATTTATGTTGTTAAAAAAAGCGTTGTTTCTTGTAATTTTTTCATAAATATATGTAAGTTATATCAAAACACAAAATTTTTATAAGGTTAAAATAGAATCATCTTTGGATGTTTGGACTGAAATAACAAAACAAAAACTAGATTACGATGGTAAAACGCTTCTATTCTGTAATAAGTAGATAGTAATAATTAAGCTCTAGCCAGCTTAAATTCAATAAAATTCAGATACTAATAATAACCGAGACTGCCAATGAGTAACAGCTCAAATGGCATAATCTTCTCATACTCAATTAAGAAGTTGCGAGTTCGAGTCTCTTATCTTTAGTAAAAAAAAAGCATTTTCCACATTTTCCACTATAATCAACTTGATTCCATTGATGGCTTGTGATTCTGCACCTGCTTGTGACGAGAAGAGCGCAAAGGCTCTTCAGTTCATCGAGGAGGTCACAAAAAACACCGACTCGGTCCAGGAGAGAGTTTTGGAGGAGATTCTGCGCCAGAACGCCGATACAGAGTATCTGAAGCGATTTGGCCTAAACGGAGCCACTGACCGGAAGACCTTCATGTCCAAAATTCCTATCGTTACTTACGAGGATCTTCAGCCTGATATCCAACGCATTGTAAATGGTGACCGCTCTCCAATCTTCTGCGCTTACCCAATCTCTAAGTTCCTCACGAGGTATGTAATTCTGTATATACACATTGATCACAGTAACTATTGGAAAGTTTTCACCTGTTCCATTCCACTTTATTGGAACTAAGCTATACCAAATTTAATCACCGTCCATTTTATGAATAAATTAAATGGAAGGATCAGATTTGGTGGATATAAATCTTTGTGTGCATAACACGAAATGAATCAGCGTGGAATCAAACTGATTGATCCATTTACTCATTTATTGAACATGATAATGTCTAGCTTGTCCTAATGAGCTTTTAAGCCAGCCGTGATATTAATGTGAGTCGATTACTATATTGTTTGTTCAGGCTAGTGGAATTGAATGGGCCGCATTTTGGACCGTTTAGAATAACATAGATAAAAAAATATGTTTTTTTAAAAGAAGAAACAAATTAAGCCCATTTACATGTTTTGAAAATAATGATTTTAGATATTAAAAAATTATGTTATTACTGTGTTTTAATGTATTTCAAAATAGTAGGAAAGTCTATTATTATTGCCAATATATTGTCGAGGTAGACGTTGAAAACCCACATTGCATGAGAAGTGAATATTGAATAATTTATTATTTTTTTATTATGAATAATTAAAGTTTGATTTGAAATTAATTGTTATATTTTATGTTGTTTAAATTCATCTTTACTAATGTTTTTCCTTGTTTAAATTTTGTTTTAAAGACGGACACAGTATTACGTGGTGAAAAGCACAAGCAGGGACATGTAACATGTAGGTGAGTCTCATTTTTTTATAGATAAATATAATTAATAAACTAAATAAATTTAAATATTATATGAAAGTCCTAAATAAAAAAACATACGCATATTTATATATATTTGTATGTAGATTGAATTCATAAAATTTGAATTATATTTTTTGGTATTAAATCGAATCAATGTGACTGAAATTAGTTAGATAAATGATATATAAATCGAAATTGGTAGTTTCGATTTATGAAGAAATAAAATTCGATACAAGTAAATCAATACATCTAGACTCAAGTAAATTTGCATGTGTCGATTTACTTGTATCGAATTTCATTCCTTCATAAATTAAAGTTATCAATTTTGAATTCCTATTTATCCTACTAATTCGAATAAGATTAATTCGATTTAATACCAGAGAAAGTAATTCTAATTTGATGAATTCAATTTACATAGAAACTAGCGGCTCAACAGATACAATCGTGCTTTTTAGAAATAGTAAAAAGTAAAAAGATAAAATAGTTTATTTTTTTGTCTTCTTTATAATTATTCACGCAACAAATATAATTAAATAAGGTATAGATTACCAACCCTAAGAGGTACAGACAAATTCTAATGAGACAGTGGCGCAAAAAAAAAAAAAATTATATGTGATGCATATGATATTTGTGATACATATATTTTCATACTTAAAATAGTGTCAAATTTTGTTTTTTTGATGAATTTAAATTCTTTTTTTACTCATATAACCCTCAAAAATAATATATACTATTACAGTGTCATCTAATATTTAAATCTGTTTAGTTTATTAATGTTGTTTATCCTTTTTTTATAATAGGCCTTTGTACCCAGTTGAATCATACATATAGATGTTCAAATCCTAAAAATGTTATAAGTAATGACAAAAAATATATGAAAACAAAAATTAACTCTAAACTAATTTTAAATTATTAGTAAATTAAGTAACAGATAAAAAATATCTTACTTTACACATATTAAAGTAATAATTGATAATTATTTTCAGTTTAATTTCAACAAATTTAAATATTTTTAAGCTGTATATATTATTTAAAATAAGTATTTAATTATTTATTATTTTATATTTATTTACAAAATTGTACTTGCTACATAAATTTTTTATTTAAAATATTTAAATAATTTATTTTTGGAAATTTTGTAGGTGTCCTTCTAAGCATTATTTCGTTTATTAAAAATAAGCGTTTATTAAGATTTTTATTTTTTATAAACAACGGAATTAGTTTAATAAGCATTATTTGTTTTTTTATATGTCACTCACATTTTTTATCTTCGCTCGAAATAAAAGAATTATAATGTGTCTTCCCTCCCCCTAAATTCATCACTAACTTTTGTTGTTAGTAAATAGGCACAAGCATGAAATTTTAAAATCCAGGACATGAAAGAAACTCTTGCTATTCCCATAATAGGTGTCAACATAGAGAAAAACTACGTGGCTTTTGTGAGGACTACACAATGGTTGGAGATGACCATCAGTCCAATTTTTTTACCATGTTAAACCTATTAATTTTGGCGGGAAAGGTTGCATTTTCTTGAAAAGGTGCGCTGTTGCAATTCAATAATGATGATGCTATTGTCAGTCTAGGTATAGTGCAGTATAGATGAAGAAAGTCTACAAAACTTGTATCCTCCCATTCAAAATGCCAAAAGGTTTTCTAACAGGGATCAGCGACCAAATCTTTTAGCTTGATTTGGTTAATCCGATGCTCTGTAGTATTTAATCATTTCTCCTTGAAAACACTCGTAATTAACAATTTTTGCAGTGTGATGAGACTTCAAGTTTTGGCAACGGTAGAATTGAAAAATAAAGTAAGTGCACAGAAAATAAGTTATCATTGTTTTATTTATTTTTATTTTCGACAATATATCCATACATTAATTTTTTTTATATATTTTTAATTCTGTTATTCTATTTGTTTATTTGGATAAAACTTGCTAAAT